>NC_135953.1:117579257-117585257 GCF_053455715.1 Rhinoraja longicauda | reverse complement strand
TTCATGAGGATGAACTCTCGGAAAGTGTCCAGCTACAATGGTGCACCTGGCCGCAATCTTAAAACCTGCATGGAACAACTGGCTGGGGTTTATGTGGACATTTTCAACCTCTCACGACTAATGTCCGAGGTTCCTTCCTGTTTTAAAAGGACATTAATAATGCTGGTGCCCAAGGCCTCAATGACTACTAACCGGTAACACTAATGACTGTGGCGATGAAGTGTATTGATAGGTTGTTTAAGATGCATATCTACTTCTGCCTTAGTGTGGACTTAGACCCACTACAACTTACCCAGCACCACAATAGATCATCAGGGGGTGCAATCTCACTGGCTCTCTACTCTACACTGGACATCATGGACAATAAGAACACACATGTCAGGCTATGGTTCATCGATCACAGCTCAGTGTTCAACACCATCATCCCTTCCAAACATATCATTAAACTCAATGAAATGGGTCTCTGCTCATCCTTATATAATTGTATCCTTGACTTCCTCATCGGCAGCCCAAAACTGATACAAATTTTACAACATTTCCTCCTCAAAACATCAACACAGGAGCACCTCAAGACTCTGTGCTCAGTCCCCTTCCTCTACACTCTCTGCTTAGTTAGTCCCCTGCTCAGTCCCCTTGCTCTACCCACAACTGCTTAGCTAGACACAGTCCCAACGCTATCCTTAAATTTGCCAATAATACCCCCATTGTTGGACGAAGAACAGGTAAGGATGAGTCCGAGTGCTGGAAGGAGATTCAATTGTGAATCAGATAATCAAGCTTTGAACATTAGCAAAACCAGGGAGCTGATTTTTGACTTCAGGAGGGGAAATCCAATGATCCATGAACCTGTCTTCTTCAACAGGAAGGAGGTGAAGAGAGTCAACGGCTTCAAGTACCTGGGCAACATTGAGACAATCACAAAGAGAGATCATCAACACCTCTGCTTCCTTACAAGATTGAAGAGATTTGGTATGTCGCCGAAAACTCTTCCAAACTTGTACAGGTGTACAATAGTGACCATACTGACTGGTTGCAACACCACAACTCGAACATCTAGGAATATACAATAGACAATAGACAATAGACAATAGGTGCAGGAGTAGGCCATTTGGCCCTTCGAGCCAGTACCACCATTCAATGTGATCATGGCTGATCATTCCCAATCAGTACCCCGTTCCTGCCTTCTCCCCATACCCCCTGACTCCGCTATCCTTAAGAGCTCTATCTAGCTCTCTCTTGAAAGCACTCAGAGAATCCACCGCCTTCTGAGGCAGATAATTCCATAGATTTACAACTCTCTGACTGAAAAAGTTTCTCCTCATCTCCGTTCTAAATGGCCTACCCATTATTCTTAAACTGTGGCCCCTGGTTCTGGACTCCCCCAACATTGGGAACATGTTTCCTGCCTCTAACGTGTCCAACCCCTTAATAATCTTATATGTTTCAATACGATCCCCTCTCATCCTTCTAAATTCCAGTGTATACAAGCCTAGTCGCTCCAGTCTTTCAACATACGACAGTCCTGACATTCCGGGAATTAACCTAGTAAACCTACGCTGCACGCCCTCAATAGCAAGAATATCCTTCCTCAAATTTGGAGACCAAAACTGCACACAGTACTCCAGATGCGGTCTCACCAGGGCCCTGTACAACTGCAGAAGGACCTCTTTGCTCCTATACTCAACTCCTCTTGTTATGAAGGCCAACATTCCATCGGCTTTCTTCACTGCCTGCTGTACCTGCGTGCTTCCTTTCAGTGAATGATGCACTAGGACACCCAGATCTCGTTGTACGTCCCCTTTTCCTAAATTGACACCATTTAGATAATAATCTGCCTTCCTATTCCTACCACCAAAGTGGATAACCTCACACTTACCCACATTAAACTGCATCTGCCATGCATCCGCCCACTCACACAACCTGTCCAAGTCACCCTGCAACCTCATAGCATGTTCCTCACAGTTCACACTGCCACCCAGCTTTGTGTCATCTGCAAATTTGCTAATTTTACTTTTAATCCCTTCATCCCAGTCATTAATGTATATTGTAAATAGCTGCGGTCCCAGCACCGAACCTTGCGGTACCCCACTAGTCACTGCCTGCCATTCTGAAAGGGACCCATTTATCCCCACTCTTTGCTTTCTGTCTGCCAACCAATTTTCTATCCATGTCAGTACCCTACCTCCAATGCCATGTGCTCTAATTTTGCCCACTAATCTCCTATGTGGGACCTTGTCAAAGGCTTTCTGAAAGTCAAGGTATACATCATCCACCGGCTCTCCCCAGTCCATTTTCCTAGTTACATCCTCAAAAAATTCCAGAAGATTTGTCAAACATGATTTCCCCTTCGTAAATCCATGCTGACTCGGAACAATCCTGTTACTGCTATCCAAATGCTCCGCAATTTCGTCTTTTATAATTGACTCCAGCATCTTCCCCACCACCGATGTCAGACTAATTGGTCTATAATTTCCTTTCTCTCCCCCTCCTTTCTCAAAAAGTGGGATAACATTAGCTACCCTCAAATCCACAGGAACTGATCCTGAATCTATAGAACATTGGAAAATTATCACCAATGCGTCCATGATTTCTAGAGCCACCTCCTTAAGTACCCTGGGATGCAGACCATCAGGCCCTGGGGATTTATCAGCCTTCAGTCTCATCAGTCTACCCAACCATTTCCTGCCTAATGTGAA
Organism: Rhinoraja longicauda; assembly: GCF_053455715.1. Lineage (NCBI taxonomy): Eukaryota > Metazoa > Chordata > Chondrichthyes > Rajiformes > Arhynchobatidae > Rhinoraja > Rhinoraja longicauda. Next base: position 117,582,561 of record NC_135953.1, on the reverse strand, counting down.
TTTCCTTCAGTTCCTTCGTCACCCTAGGATCTCTGGCCACTAGAACATCTGGGAGATTGGTTGTATCTTCCTTAGTGAAGACAGATCCAAATAATGAAGGAGACTACAGATAACGCTAGTCATTCCTGGTCCTTCAGATGTACTAACTTCCCCACCATCAAAGGGATATATCAGAGTAGCTGCCACAAAAGGTGTACATATATTCACGTATATTCCCATACCACCCTGATCATGACCTTCTTTTGCTATTACCATCGGGAAGAAGCCACAGGTGACTTCAAAAACAAAATTTACAAAAGGAGCCTGAAAAACCTGATCACCAGGTTCAGGCATAGCTTTTTCCCATCAACCATTAGGCTCATGAACCTCACAAACTATCATCTTTTTTGGACTATGTCTTTGGTTGCACTACAGACTTTGGATTTGCACTATAATGGTTACCTAGTATTATGATTATTGATGTATTGCTTTATGCTTATTACATATTTATCTGTGTGCTATTAAATTAATGGGCCTGTATGCCGCACAAAGTAAGAATTTAATTGTTCTGTTGTCAGTACGTATGATAATAACAGAACCTTGACTCTTATATTGAAATTGAATAAGGGCTAATTTCATCTGCTGTTCGGGTCTTCAATTGACTCTTCATCCCCAAGGCCGACTACATGCAATTGAGTTAATTTAGTCGCTATAATAGATTGTCAAATGGAATCTTTTTGAGCGGTGAATATTCAACCAGTGCCTTTGTGTCTGTGGCATTTTTAAAATGTATTGAAAATGTTTCCTAAGTCTGCTATATACGGGTTATCAGCTGGAGCTTTGATTGCCACCTGCGTTTTTGTTAATGCTCCCATGAAGCCCGCGGAGACCTGGCTGCCTGTAATGTTTTCTTTGTTGGTCTCATTCCACTGAGACCGACTCGAGTTCGAGGATCACATGAAGAGACCATCTGTCACCTTCTCCGTGCCATGATGCCTACTTCCTGATTAATGAGGGAAATCTCACCAGATGTAATGTGTAAGGATCCAGTTGCAAAACAAAAACCAAGACAGTAGTGAGTCTGAGTGACGAAGACAGTAGTTTGCCGGATGGATGTGGGTGGCTGGTCTTCATCAAAACCCAGCATATCTTCCCAGTCACCCAACTAGTGCTTCACATTGTAATAAAAGGTTAACTAATGAAAAGGCAGCACAAACCTTTTAAAATCATGCTTAACCAATACAAGTTTTTTGATGAGACGACAGACAACAGTACTACCTTATTTACTTTGGAGTACATGAACTATCAAAAAGCAATTTACAAAAATTCCACTGAACAGACTTATTGGCTAAATGAAATCCCATGGGATAAAAAAAAGGGGCCATGGCTTGGTCACTGAGGATTTTCTAAGTGACAGGAAGCGAAGACTATCGAAGAACAAGAGTTTTGTCAACTAACTGCAAGTGTACAGCAGTGTGTCCTAAAGACCGGTATCGGGGACAGTTGCAATTTTCATATATTACTGACCTGATTTTTTTAATTCAAGGCATTATCTTTGTGTTCTCAGAGAGCATGAAACAGAAATTAGTAAACAGTGAAGACTGTTAACCAGGCATGAACATACTTTTTAAATGGGCACCTGGCGGTTGAAATTTAACACAGAGGAATATGAATATGAATAGGAATATTGTTCATTTTGTAACAAGAGTGGGAAAAAGATATAAGAACTGAATGGTAGAACTTTGAAAAGGTGTACAAACACGTCTTTTTGTGCGCTGAGAAGATTGAAAAGTATATAGGAACCATGGCTTTATATAACGGGACACAGAGCACAAATTTAAGGAAGTTCATTTTAAAAATCTTTCATGTTAAAAATATCACAGATTTATGCCTGGCTGGAGAAGTTTCTGGTCACCAAACTTTATTATGGATATCAATACCTTGCACAGGGTGTGGCAGAGATTCATTAGAGCGATACCAAGGATGAAATGCTTCGGTTACAAAGACTCACTGGGGAAGGTAATATTGCTATACTTAAGTCAAGTCAAGTCAAGTTTATTTGTCACATACACATACAAGATGTGCAGTGAAATGAAAGTTCACCCACAGTCCAGTAATAGAGCAATAAAAATAAGCAATTTCACACACAATCACAACCAACACAAAAAAAAAAAAGAAACATCCATCACAGTGAGTCTCCTCCAGTCACCTCCTCACTGTGATGGAAGGCCAGAATGTCTTTTCTCTTCCCCTGCCGTCTTCTCCCACGGTCAGGCTGTTGAAGTTGCCACGTTCCAGGACAGTGAAAGGTCTGCAGCGGGCCGACCCAGCCCCGCGATTTGGGGCAGGCGAAAGCGCCGCCGCTGCACGTCAGGGTGGTCGGGGCTCCCAGCATTGAAGCCCCCGCCGGGCAGAGAAAATCCCGCGGCCGGTTCCAGGCTGCGCTGGACGGTGGAAGGTCCGCAGCGGGCCGACCCAAGCCCCGCAATCCGGGGCGGGCGAAGATGCTGCCGCTGCCGGAGCTCCCGATGTCGGCCCCCACCCAGGGGCCTGCAAGCTTCCGATATCCACGCGGCCCATGGCCGAAGAAGCCTCCGGAGCCTCCGAAGGCGAGTCGCAGCTGCACTCGCAGCGCCACCACAGCCTCTGAAGGCAGCCAGCTCCACAGATGGTAAGTCCGGTCCACGGGCTCTGTGAACCGGAGCCCAGGTGGTCCCAGCTGGGAGCTGCCAGCTCCAGGTGTTTGGTCAATGGTAGGCCGCAGCGGGAACGGAGACACGACCCAGAAAAAAGGTTGGGACTCCGTTCGGAAGAGACAATTTTACAGTCCCCCCCCCACACACATAGAACACAACCACAAAAAAACTACATCGCATCTAAACACTACAATGAAGACAAAAAATAACAACAAAAACACAAAAGACAAACGGACTGCAGGCGAGCCGCAGCTGCTAGGGCAGTGCAGGCGCTGTTGAAGAGAGAGATAGGCAGAAATTGATAGAGAGGTTCAAAATCTTGAAGAGTTTAGTAAAATAAATAAAGAAGGTTTATGCAAATCTAGACTTCCAAACAGAAGGTGCAGATTTAAGTTATTTGGCATAAATTAAGAGACAAAGTATGACTGAACATATTAAACATATGTTACATATGATGCAAGTTCCATCAAAATTTGGGTAATTCATTGAAGTCATGTATTTTTTTCTGGAGACAAGGTGAGTTTTGAGAGTGCTACTGACTGCTTCTTTTGTTGTTTCCTGGATTGCAAAGTTTAATTCTGACCCATCCCTAAACTGAAACTGTAGAAAGAATCATTATTTGGATATTC
>NC_135953.1:114669524-114738015 GCF_053455715.1 Rhinoraja longicauda | reverse complement strand
TTATTGTATGTTAATATTTGTTTGCTCCACTTTAAACTGTACAACAATCTTGCACCATTCTGCTGTTTTGCACTCATCATTATATTCATTGTTGTATATAACCAGGTATTTGAATGCCATAGGCATTCACAAATAAAAACCAGTAACGTGACGGATTTGCAATCATTCCGTTTCAGGAAGGAGCTTCCACAACTGCCAAAGCCATTCTGTCAGTGTAGCCAGCCACGAATGCTGACAGGCCCTGTTAATCACAGCAGAACAGTGCACCCAGAACTATGCTGTCCTCCAACAGTAGGGTGCCAACTTAGTTATTGAAGAAACAATGATGTATCAAGCATCTTTTAATTTAATAAATGGATAAGTAGAATGAAATAAAAGATAGATTCTGTTATAAAATATGCAGGGACTCTGAGACCATTTCATTCCTGCCCGTGACCATGTTCTCAATTCCCACGATTATCAGTTTACCACACCTTATCAAACATACAATCATCACCTCCACCTGTCTGTCCTTAGCCTTCTCTGTTGGCCTTCTCCACTTCTGGGGTCAAGCCTAATGCAAACTAAAGGAACAAATGCTTGATCCCACCAGGGGTAGTCTACAACCCAATGATATGAATATCTAATATTTCAGGTAATCCTTATGACCTGTGTTCCCCTCTCTTTTTACTTGCCTTCCACTCTTATCCTCCCATTTTTGTCCCCTTTCCTAGAACCCCCCCCCCTCTCACCCCAATTACCCACTTTCAACCCCCTCACTCATCTGCCTTTCAACCTACTTCCCTATTGGTTCCATTAATCACCCTTCCTTGCTTATCAGATTTCAGCACTGGTAGGCTTTCTGTTCCTGCTTATCCCCCTCCAGCCGTTCTCCTCCATCCTCACCTTATCATCTCCTCCCACATTTGGCTCCATCTGGCTTTTAATTTTTCTCTCTGCTTCCACATCTCACGTCCCTCTGTCTCCAAACTTCACCCCCTTCTGTCCCCCCCCCCCCCAGCTCCTTCACCCCTGTCCCCCCCCCCCCAGCTCCATTATCCTTCACCCCTCCTTGGTCCACCTCTCACCCCACTGGCTCCTGCCTCACCCCCATCATCTCTACTCTTTAAGGTGGTTATCTGCCCTCTCCAATCTCAGTCCTCAACCCAAAACATCAACAATTCCTTTCTCTCCACAGAAGTTGGTCGACCCGAGTTCGTGCAGCAGTTTGATTTGCTCCAGATTCCAGCAACAGCAATCTCTTGCGTCCACATTTCATTCCTCTGGATCATCATCTTGCATTGCTTCACTCCTGTGCTCTATGCCTCAGCAATCTACTCTTCGTCTTTAAACCTAACCGTTCTTCCTCTGCTCTGCCCAAGTCATCAGCTTATCAATTAGACTGATCTGGTAGGTGGGAAAAAAATTAAATGATTTCCTGCAGTTGAGTTTTCCATCCATAATTCCTCCCCTAAAATCATTTAAACGTCTGGATCAGTTAATATCAAGAATCAATCTTTCTGAAATATCTGTACTTTAACTTCATTTTTGGCCACTCTGTTCCTGGAATTCCTGGATTCCAGCTTAACATGGCATTGGTACTGCATAAATGAAATTAGGAGTGAAAGATGATGTTACACATTAATGGTATCTCACTCGATAATGCCTGGAAGGAAGGATTTTGCTATCTTTCAAGTGCAATCTGTTGCCAGTTGTAGGTAGTCCTGGTCTCATACATATAGGCGAGCAGGGGCAATATACGTCTGTTAGATTTTATGTTGACTTACAAATATCGGGTGCAGCATAACCTTTTGAGTTACTCCAGCACTTTATATCTATCTTTGGTATAAACCAGCATCTGCAGTTCTTTGTTTCCCCATCAACCATTATGTCCAACCCCCGCCTCTCTTACAGTTTTCTCCCCTCTTCTACAATCCGGCTGAAGAAGGGTTCCAACCAAAACGTTGCCTATCCATGTCGTGTAGAGATGCTGCCTGATCCGCTAAATTACTCGATCACTTTGTGGTATTTGCTCAAGATGCCAGTAAGAATCCAGTGGAGGCCACTTGAAATGCAGGCGTTGGGTCCCTGTGGCCGGACTCAGGGTTGGAGATCGTGGCTTCAAGGGGGAGCCTGTTAAGCTGGTTCCCGTGGTTGCAATGAAAATCATAGCTTCATGAGAGCCAGTCCCGCATGGCGAACGGAAGACGACGGATCGTGGCCTGCAGGAGGGAGTTACTGAGCCGGCCCCCTGTTCGTCGGGCCCAGCGGCCGCCGGCCTGGAAGGAGGAAGCTGCTGTGCCGGCTCCTGCTTGTCCACAGGAGCCCAAAGACTAGGAGGATGGAGCCAGGATGTATATCCTGGGAAGGAGAGAGGCCAGTAGGAGAGAGAAAAACCTTGGTCTGGCCTATCGTGCCATAGCATGAGGCTGCGGGATGTACCCCAGGGAACAAAGAGGGATGAGGAGAGGTACGATGCATCCAAGGAAGGAGATGGCTGGAGTCCAGCAACAACCTGTGACTTGCCAGGTACAGGCGCCGCTCATAAGAACTAGAGCATGAACTCTGAACATGGCGCCTCCTGCATGTGGCTCAGTAGATTATTCCATTATCTTTGCTAATTAGAGGTATTAGCACTGGACAATTTGCAATGAGAAGAATTTCACTGCGTTAACATTGAACATAGGTGGCAATAAAAAGCACTAGTGCCTTGAGTATATGCAGTTATCTGTATTAATATCAGTACTAGTGAGAACTTTTGTCAGTACAAACTTGCAGCCCCATTTTATACTATCACACAGAGAGGTCTCAGGCTGCATTACCAGAGAGGCTGGGTGCGGGGCGGATACGTGCGTCCTGGGCGTTCAGGCGGCTGAGTGACGGGCGGAGGCGCCGCCCACCGGACCGCCCACCTGGCCGGAGCAGGTTGTGAGCGAGGCCGAGGCTGTGACCGGAGGATGTGGGCCCCGCGCGCTCTGCTCAGGTCCCCCGCGCTCGGCACAGGTGGGCAGCGCGCGGCCCGGGGGCGGTTGGGGCGGCGGTTGGAGGCAGCGCGCGCGGCCCGGGCGGGCGGGCGGTGACCGTCGCTGAGGGAGGTGGCGTTGACCTTGTGGTGGGCCTGAGGCCCGGGTAGGCGGGGGCGGAGCGTCTGTGGGGACTCGGGAGGGGGAGCGTCTGTGGGACCCGGGGAGGGGGTGGGGGAGAGAGGAGGAGCGTCTGTGGGGACCGGGGAGGAGGGATGTGTCTGTGGGGACCCGGGAGGGGTGGGGGAGAGAGGAGGAGCGTCTGTGGGGACCCGGGGAGTGTCTGTGGGGACCCGGGGAGGGGCGGAGCTGTGGGACCTGGTGGGGGGAGTGTCTGGGGGGACCTGGGGGATGGGGGCTGTGGAGACATATGTGGGTCCCTGTGGGAGATTTCGGTCTGGACCAGGGGGTGGGGCGAAGCTATGGGGACCACGGGGAAGACTTGTGTGGGTGTCTGTGGGAGATGTCTGTGGGGACCCGTGGGTGGCGGGTGTGGAGACCAAGGAGGGTCTGTGGGCCCTGGGGAAGGTGTCTGAGGGAACACGGGGGGGGGGGGGGGGGGGGCACCTCTGTGGAGGGAGCTGTCAGGACCTGGGGGGATGGGGAAACTGAGGATCAGAAGGTTCCTTGGATAGATGTCTTACTAAAACTACACTTGGTTTGTCAATGCTGTTGTCTCCATCACGTGTCAGCAATGTAGTTGTCATCCTGTTCCTGACTGCTCATTTCGCACAATGAAGTAGCCTTTGTACGCATAGTTGGACAACATGACATGGGTCGGTAGGTCGTGGACCAAACTAATCTTTATTAAACATCTTACGCACACCGCTCCTGAGCATATTCCTTACAAATCTACGTTCTCTCAACAACAAAATGGACAAACTGCAACTCCTGCGGCATACAAACAAGGACTTCTCTCAAGCCGCTGCCCTGTGCTTCACCGAGACCTGGCTGTTTGAGTCAACCCTGGACAATGCGCTGCAACTGGCTGGCTTTGAACACAGAGCAGACCGCGAGGCAGAGGCAGCGGGAAAATCAAGAGGAGGTAGAATATGCTTCTGTACTAATGAGGACTGGTGCAGCGACATCACGGTACTGTCTAACTTCTGTTCTCCCAATCTAGAATCTTTATAAACTGCAAACCCTTTTATTCTCTGAGGGAAGTTACCACTTTTATTCTTGCAGGAGTTTACATACCCCCCCAAGCATGGGTACATGAGCTGCAAATGCATAATGCATTGCATTATGCAAATGCAACTCGCTGACCAGGTATTCATGGTAGAGAGTGACTTCCCAGACTACATGGTCATTGTTTTGGGGGACGTTAACAAGGCTAACCTCAGTCGTGAGCTCCCAAAGTACAGACTTCATGTTACCTGCCCCACCCGACAGGAGAGACCACTTGATCACTGTTACACTTTAATCAGGAACGCATATTGCTCTGTTCCCCGGGCGACTCTGGGTCTCTCTGATCATTGTTTAGTTCACCTTATTCCGACCTACAGGCAGAAACTAAAATCTGCTAAGCCTGTGGTCAGAACAACAAAAAGGTAGACAAGCGAGGGCATGGAAAAACTACAGTCCTGCTTTGACTGCACTGATTGGAATGTGTTCAGGGGAAGCAACCACAAACCTCGATGTATATACAGACACTGTGACATCCTATGTTAGCTTTTGCGAGGATAGTTGCATTCCACTAAGATCCGGATCTGGTTCAACAACGACAAGCCCTGGTTCACAGCACAACTCAGACAGCTCCGCCAGTCAAAAGATGAGGCCCACAGGAGCGGGGATGCAGACCTCTACAGGCAGGCCAAGTACAAACTAAGAAGAGGAATCAGTGCTGCCAAAGAAAGGTACTCTGAGAAGCTGAGGAGCAAGTTCTCAGCTAATGACTCATCTTCAGTTAGGAAGGGCTTGCAAGAAATCACCAGCTACAAGAGGAAAACCCCCCCGCTCCTTGGACAATCGTCAGCTGACCAACGTCCTGAACGAGTTCTATTCCAGGTTTGAGAAACATAACCCTGGGACTCCACCCCCCCCCACCCTCTCTTTCCCCCCCCACCCTCTCTTCCCCCCCCCCCCCCCCCCACCTCTCTTCCCCCCCCACCCTCTCTTCCCCCCCCCACCTTCTCTTCCCCCCCACCTTCTCTTCCCCCCCACCTTCTCTTCCCCCCCACCTTCTCTTCCCCCCCACCTTCTCTTCCCCCCACCCTCTCTTCCCCCCACCCTCTCTTCCCCCCCACCCTCTCTTCCCCCCACCCTCTCTTCCCCCCCCACCTCTCTTCCCCCCCACCTCTCTTCCCCCCCCCCACCTCTCTTCCCCCCCCCACCTCTCTTCCCCCCCCCACCCTCTCTTCCCCCCACCCTCTCTTCCCCCCCACCCCTCTCTTCCCCCCCACCCTCTCTTCCCCCCCCACCCTCTCTTCCCCCCCACCCTCTCTCCCCCCACCCTCTCTTCCCCCCCACCCTCTCTTCCCCCCCACCCTCTCTTCCCCCCCCCACCCTCTCTTCCCCCCCCACCCTCTCTTCCCCCCACCCTCTCTTCCCCCCCCACCCTCTCTTCCCCCCCACCCTCTCATCCCCCCCCACCCTCTCATCCCCCCCCACCCTCTCATCCCCCCCCACCCTCTCATCCCCCCCCACCCTCTCTTCCCCCCCCACCCTCTCTTCCCCCCCCCACCCTCTCTTCCCCCCCACCCTCTCTTCCCCCCACCCTCTCTTCCCCCCCCACCCTCTCTTCCCCCCCCCACCCTCTCTTCCCCCCCACCCTCTCTTCCCCCCCCCACCCTCTCTTCCCCCCCCACGTTCTCTTCCCCCCCCACCCTCTCTTTCCCCCACCTCTCTTCCCCCCCACCTCTCTCCCTCCCCCCCCTATGTTCCTTGGAATCATCATCTATAAAGGACCTTAAATAGGGGGCCACCATCGACTTCACAGTCAGAAAGGCCCAACAGAGGATGTACTTCATGCGGCAACTGAGGAAACACAATCTGCCACAGGCAATGATGGCCCAATTCTCCTGCCATCGTAGAGTCCGTCCTCACCTTTTCTATCATGTTCTGGTTTGGCTCAGCCACCAAGCACGACATCCGGAGGCTGCTACGAATCGTTTGATCAGCTGAGAAGGTTGTTGGCTGCAACCTTCCCCCCCATTGACGAACTGTACACTGCAAGGGCCAGGAAGCGAGTGGGCAAGATCCTCTCTGACCCCTCTCACCCTGGCCACAAACTCTTTGAAGCACTTCCCTCTGGAAAGCGACTCCAGACTGTCAAAGCAGCCACAGCTGCTTTTTTTCCCCGGGAGTAGTAGCTGTATTCAATAACCAAAAGTCTGTAGTCTCTTTTTGCTCTGGTTTATTTCACTCACATGTTTAAACTGTAATGTTGTATTCTTAATGTTTTAATGTTTTATGCTTTATTCTTAATTATTTACTGTACGTTCGTGTTTTTACTTGTGAGCGGAGCACCAAGGCACATTCCTGGTATGTGCCAATAAACGTATTCATTCGTTCATTAAACCTATATCCAGTGCTAGGGGAATTCAGCAGGTCAAATAGCATCTATGGAAGACATTGATAGATATTGTTTGGGTCAGACCCTTCTTCAAACTGCTTGACACCTTTGATGTTCATCAAGACAACAAGAAAATGCTGGAAGTACATAGCTTGTTAATTTCAAAACGTTTGCAATGTACAAATTAGAAGATGTTTTATCCACTACCACTCTAACAATACTTGGGAACCCCACAAAAGTATGGACTATCTACAGGGAATGTGTTTAAACTACTGGGAGTTTTGGAAATTCTCAACGTATCCCTGACCATTTCCACATAATTCATAATATGTTCATATTTTTTTGTTTCATTTAATAGTTAACATTTTCCTTCAATTGCATCTTTCCGCCCAGGTACACATTTTCCGATTTTAATTCTATGATGATGTTGAGAGTATGAGAATTCTGCAATGTTAATATCAGTCAATATCAGTCAATGTCAAGGGGAGATTCAGATATTCTATTATTGAAGATCAACCTGTCTAATGTTGTTCAGGTTCTTAAAGTCAGAGTGATACAGTGTGGAAACAGGCCCTTCGGCAGAACTTGCCCAACATGTCCCAGTGTCCTTTGTTCTTGACAAAGGTGGCCAAAATATCATCATTCATAGCATCTGAGCTGCCTGAACGGAAGTATTTTTGATCTTTCTCTTGAATGTAGAAAGATCCATGATACTCTGAACATGGAGTTTATTCTTGGTAGACCTACTAAAGTAAAGATGAAAAAGCCATATTCACTACCTTATTGTGATTTGGCCATGAACAGGAATGTGTCTGCTTATGTGTGTCCTGTTCAGAGAATTGCAAAATGTATATGCCTGGATTATTTTCTGCGGAAAATATTGTTGGTTGGCCTCATTCTTTCCTATTTTCTATTAACTTTGCATCTCTGTAACTCTTCTATCTGTGCCCTAACTCACATCTGTCCTGTTGGCCTTTGTTTTTCCACGTGCTGGTCTATATTGGCTCCCTGTAATGGAATACTGAAGTAAATCTTATTCATGTTTTCAAATCTTTCCATTGCCTTTCCTCTCCCTGTCTTTGTAATGTCCTTCAGCCCTATAACCTTTGTGCTTCATATTTGCATGCATGTACATAGTTGGCAGTTGTGAATTCAGCTACCAAGAGCCTGAACTCTGGAATTCACTCAAAATGTGCTTTTTCTTCATTTTACTCTTTTGAGCAAGTATTTTGTCTTCCGTCCTTGTGTATCTCCCTCTGTGGCACACTGTCTTTTTTTTGTAAATGTTCATTGGCATAATTCTTGTAATATTAAATAATTTGCATGAATGGGATTTAAAAAATAATAAACATTTACACTCTCACCCTGTTCTGTGTTATCTTGGCCGTCTTTATTCTAATTCTCCATATCACTGTTTGCAAGCCTTTTGTTTCTTTCGATGATATGTTAGCTATCCAAATATGTTTTCTACCTGTTCTGTAGTAGTTAACTCTGTTGCACTTGCTGGCCTGCTAGTTCTAATGTTTGGAAACAGATACTGCAGAATGTAATTTTTTTGGTCATATTTGGATTGACAGTTGGAATGCCGGCTTCACAAGGCTTCAAAGGAAACCAGTGAAAGGAGGCAAATCCAAGAGATAGATTTTGGGGTGGGCACACCTGGAATCCTAATGTTTGTGAGAGAGGGTGAAGATTTGATGGAGCCATTGGAAATAAGGTTGAGGTGGAAGGTGAACAAGGAAGTGTATTTTAAAGAGAATGCAAGGTTGAATTACTTGACATTTCCTCACAAAGATTATACAAGAGAGTTCAATAAAAGCCTTGTATGTTCCTTGCTTTCATATTTAAGGGCAATTCAACTAAAATAAATCTGCAAATTAAATAAAATGTAGGGCATAAAGAATTTTTTTAAATCCCTCGTAGCCAATATCTGTTTGAACTTTTCCATCATTTGTTATCTTCCCTTGTGGAATATAAATCAATGTGTTGGCTAGCTGTGAAGTATTTTCAAAATTGAGAATCATAAGTATTTCTTGAAAATTGTAACACATGTTGAGCTGTGAATTCATATTCCCTTTCCAAGTTATCTAACTTTTATGAGTCGGCTCTGAATGTATTCAGCTTTGAAGGGATAGTGTCTTAATGTCTTCGAGTGCATTCTTCACAATAAGGTTCAATGGAAAGAAGCTGAGGTTGGAAAATGGCTAGCTTAATTTTTTCTGAACACTGATGGATGAATTTTGTTGTATGAGGTTCACGGTGACAATGTAAAATTAATGTCATTTCATGCTAGAAAACAATGAAATGTCCTTTTTATTTTCAGTACTGACTCGATCTGTTTTCACTGCAAGGAAACCTGACTACACTAATCCAAACTGGATACGAGTTGGCTTGGCCTTTGGAAGCACAATAGCACTCTGGACTCTGGTAAGCAATACTGTAGAAGTAAATATTAAAAAAATACAAAGAGTTAAGATGAAAAGATAGAATATTTTACAGCATTTACAGCAGCATTACAACAAAGGATTTTAACTTGAAAAATAAGTTGCATCAGTAGCCGTTTTTGTAAAATATAAAATTTAACTTTACATTTTGAATTGCATAAGAGTTATCCTCTCACAAATTTCCTAATCTAAGTATTGATGAACCAAAGTGATCCTGGTAAACTTGTTATTTTACACAATATACACTATTATATATGTCTACTCCCTAGCGTTTGAGGCTCATTGAGGAGGCGCTGTGAACTGTTTGCGTGCTACTGTATGTTTCATTTTTTTCCTTAGTACCTAATCAGATGTACAGCACTTTGGTCAACGTGGGTTGTTTTTAAATGTGCTATACAAATAAAATTGACTTGACTTGACTTGACTATTAAATCCTTTCTAAAATAAGCTAAAATCAAAATAGTAGATGCTGGGAACCCAAAATAGAATAAAAGTGCTGGAAATGTTCAACAAGTTGAACAGCATCTCGAGACAGAAAAGGATTTAACATTTCGAGCTGATATGATCCTACCTGATATGATCAGTATTTGGAGCATTTAGATTCATGTAGCTTCTGCTACACTCTTTCCCAGCAAAATTTCATTGCAAAATCTGTCGTTTTTAGAAGTACATTACGGTTTTATTCGTGGGAAATTTGCAAATTATCTAAGACATAGATTAGAAAGACATCACAGAGATGCTGATGTCTGACCTGCTGAGTTATTCCAGCACTTTGTCTTTTTTTGTAAACCAGCATCTACAGTTCCTTGTTTCTACACCTACAGTGGTTGCATAGTGGGCTCTTGCACTGTTATCTCTGTGAACAAGTTCCACTATTGGCAGTCCATCCTATTTCCTACCAATTTTCATCTCTTCAGATGGAATCATCTGAAAATAGACCTATTAGGAAATAGATCTGAAAATTAGTTTTCATGAGTACGTAGTCAATATCTATTTCTATGTCTCAACCCCAGGCTGTCGTACTGTTAGTCCAACACATAGCAATGGGTGAACAGAAATTTTCATGAACTAAATATTTGAAGATCAAAGCTTCTCCTACACAACCACTTTATACCTACTGACATCCCTATTTTCCTGACCTGTCTTCAGCAGAACCATAGGCAGATACCACATGTGATAAAATAAAAGCATGCAAAGCACCAGAAGCAGCCATCTGCAGCAGAACTAAGAAATCCTACCGCCAATTCATTAAATTCAACCTAGTCCTACTATATATTTGCATGAATGGCAGTGGACAACAACTGAAGGAGCTTTGAGCATTACCACCTTCTATGATAATGCAGTCTGTAATATTTTTAAGGACACACAGACATGGGCAATAAATGATGCCATATATGGTGAATGAATAAATAAAATGTGATGTGACATCTTATACTTTTTGACATCTGTTGGCATTTTAAATTATTTGTTTATCTAATACTTGAAATATTTGCAATTGCTTAACAAGTAAGTAATTTTGTTTACAGCAGTCTGGAAAACAATGTTTAAATAGATAACCAGAATGTTAAAAGTAAGAGCAAGAGTAGGCTTGTATTGTCTTTTGGCATACTACTGGCCAATGCAATAGCCACCTGGAAAGAATCTTGTCTGTCTTAAAGCCTTCTACAATTAAAGTTCCCCTGAATTTAATACATGAAGCACATCTGTTTCTGTCACAGTGCATAAGATTATCCTCCGAGCACTTCATTGCTATTTCTCTATGCAGAGACCTGAAAGCCTGTAAGTTGACTTGAGATTATTAAGTAGATTTTCCTGGATTGTTTTAACACAATATCCCCAAACAGGGTAGTGGTATGGTAAACATTATATTAGTGTGCTAAAAATCCTGCCTATTCTCTGCGGTAGTGACTTCCATCAGGCAAAACTGATATTCATTAAGGAAATTACAATTTCTGAGATGAATTCACAAGTGTGATCTGGTACAGATAACAGGCTGCTTTCTGAATAATGTCAGGGATAGGAAATGATTGTAAAATTTTAAAAATTGCATTTAGATTGGGGCCTTGCTTTGAATAAGTTGAAGAAAGCTGAGCTTAGTTTGGGTCATAAGCCCTAGCCAATGATGATGTTCATCAATATAATATTGCATGGTCACTGCCCATTTAATTTTGTAGGCTATTAATATTTTAAATTTGAAAAAAATAGATCAGAACATTATGAAGACTCTACAGCTTGTACCATTCAACAATGAAGTCATTTTTCTGGCCTCTATCAATTTGAATGGTCCTCCTACATTTATTATTTGCTTCTGTTTTTAATCTCCTTTTACCTCTATCCCCATGCATGCTCCATATAACGTTCACTCTACTTGCAATTACTATAATTGAACTGTAGTTTATCACCAGTAACCCATCCCAATCTGAGTTGATAGGATGGATTTCCAAAAGCATCATTTTTTTCGAAATGTTCTAAGCATTGAGAATGGGGATATCAGTTGGATTTTGTCTGATATATTCTTACCTGACCTTGAATTACTGAACATTGTGGAAACCAGTGATTCATTTAAAAAAAATTGACCCATGTTTTCAAAACTGAAATGCAACCTTTTTTAAAAATCAGATGTTTGAAAACTGAAATAACAATATTGATGGAAATGTTGATTGTCTTATTAAGGTTTGCAGTATTTTGACTTTCATTAATTTTCTTCTGTTATTTCAAGTGTAAAATTTTTCTGGAAATCCACAACATTGAAATCTATAATTCGTAATGAAATATGGTCCTACATCTAGTAACATTGTCCAGCAGAGACCACAGAATGTTGCTTGGATTTGATGATTTGCCTTTTGTCATCTTTAGTCCTGAGCATTGAAGCAAATTTCTGCAGCAGAATTTGATTAATAATTTAGATTAGAGGTTGTAGGGTTTCTTCTCTATCTGCTTCATTGTCATAATTTGTTGTAGTTATTCATTGCGATCGCAAACTGTGAAGGTGACCAAACAAACAGTTGAAAGTGTCATTATATGTCTACAGGCAGTAAAGGTTATTTATGACACTACCAGCTGAATTATTCATTGGGGATCAAATAAATCACCTGTGTACTGTAGGTATAATAAAATGCTCACAGATGTACTATTTATTCTGCACTTATTCTGTTAAATATTCAGCTCTTCAAGCAACATGATCAGGATGTTCAAGCATACAAAACACATCATGGCATCCAATAACGGTCTGCCATTGTACAATGAGTAAGGATAATTTTAATGTTATTTTATAATTAGAATAGTACATCAACGATGTACAAACATCATTATTGTTTAAGAAGCTGCTTTGACCTATCTAGTACCGAGGACACCATGATCAAACAATATCTTGCATTTTTGATTCCTGGCTCTGATATTAGTTGATATTGTTTGGTGCTCTGCCTCTTTAGATGTGTCATCATTACTCCCCTCCATAGAATAAAATCTCCTTCAAACCCATTGTTCTTGCAAAGCAGAACTACATCTCCAACCTTTTTCATCTCCAGAGCCCTTGAATGTGCTATTGGCTAATAAAGTTTGCTCATCTCTCCCAGACTCCATAATTAAATTTGCATGATCAGATTTTGTCCCTGCCAATGTTCCAAGAAGCTATCTCTCTCATGTTCTCAACTAGTCTGCATCCTTTGTGGGTGGCCTTCTCATCCATCCCTCCCGTCATTTCATTGACTCTTAGCAGTATCTCATTGGGTGAAATTGCTCTTATGTAATTCCTTTGTGTCATAACTGGAGAATCACTGATATTAGCTACTCTTGCTGCTGCATTTGTTCCATTAATGTTCCCAAGGATTTTCCCTTTGCCTCACCTACCTTGCTTAAATGCTGCTCTCAGTGTCGTTATGACATGTTGAAAGACTGGAGCGACTGGGCTTGTATACTCTGGAATTTAGGATGAGAAGGAACCTTATTGAAACATATAAGATTATTAAGGGATTGGACACGCTAGAGGCAGCAAACATGTTCCCGATGTTGGGGGAGTCCCGAACCAGGGGCCACAGTTTAAGGATAAGGGGTAGGCCATTTAGAGCGGAGATGAGGAAGAACTTTTTCACTCAGAGTGTTGTGAAGCTGTGGAATTCTCTGCCTCAGAAGGCAGTGGAGGCCAATTCTCTGGATGCTTTCAAGAGAGAGTTAGATAGAGCTCTTAATGATTGCGGAGTCAGGTGATATGGGGAGAAGGCAGGAACGGGGTACTGATTGTGCATGATCAGCCATGATCACGGTGAATGGCGGTGCAGTGGTGAAGGTGTGGAATTCTCTGCCTCAGAAGGCAGTGGAGGCCAGTTTGTTGGATGCTTTCAAGAGAGCTGGATAGAGCTCTTAAGGATAGCGGAGTGAGGGGGTATGGGGAGAAGGCAGGAACGGGGTACTGATTGAGAGTGATCAGCCATGATCGCATTGAATGGCGGTGCTGGCTCGAAGGGCTGAATGGCCTACTCCTGCACCTATTGTCTATTGTCTATTGCTGGCTCGAAGGGCCAAATGCACCTATTGTCTATTGCCTATTATCTGAAAAGAATGTAATTGTCCATGTCAAAATGCAAAGTGTTGAAGATACTCAGCAGGTCCAAATCTCTCCTGCGGTCCTCTCCTGGGGCAACCCTCCCCTCCTCACCCACTCCATCCTCCCTGAACTCCCCTCCTCCCCTCCCCCTTATCCCCCTTCCTCCCCTCCCCCCCACTCACCCACCCCATCCCCCTGAACCCTCCTCCTCCTCCCCTCTCACCCACTCCACCCCTCCTCACCCCCCCAACCACTCACCCACTCCATCCCCCTTCAATCCCCCTTATCCCCCCCTGCATTGGTCTAGCACCTTCCCCTCCCCCTTCCCCTCCTCCCCCCCACTCACCCACTCCATCCACCCTGAACCCCCCTTATCCCCCTTCCTCCCCTCTCACCCACACCATCCCTCCTGAACCCCCCTCCTCCCCCCCCATTCACCCACTCCATCCCCCCCTGAACCCCCCCTCCTCCTCCCCCACTCACCCACTCCACCCCCGCGAACCCCCCTCCTCCCCTCCCCCCGAACCCCCCTCCTCCCCTCCCCCCCAACCACTCACCCACTCCATCCCCCCTCTACCCCCCTTATCCCCCCTCTCATTGCACCATCGCAATCGAAATATCGTAGGTTGCCCCAACTGCGCACGTGTGGACTGACGCCGAAAACTCGGCTAGTCCTCCCGGCAGGGGTGTTGGATGAGGGAGGTGAAGGTTGAGGGGAGATTGAGTGGGTGAGGGGAGGAGAGGGGTTGTGGGGGGGGGTGGAGTGGGTGTTAGCGGTAGCTCGTTGGCCCGGAACCCCCCCTCCCTCATTGGCCGCCATTCCCATCACTCGGGCAGGTCAAACGCGTCTGACGGCCAAGGACTTGGAAAAAGTAATTTTTTAAACTTTAAAATGTCTCTAACTTAAAAAATATAATGCATGTTTCATTCAAATTGGTCTTAAGGTGACCCCAGGACAATGTTGAGTAAGGTGGTCCTAAAATTGTCACGCTATCGTGTGACAGGGGCACAAAAATAAGGAAGGATCAAACAGACAAGATGAGAGTTTTAGTTATATAGTAAAGAAATTGAATGTTATGCAAGTGAGTATGCATTCAATTAAAATAAACATTTTTTAAGCTAACTCAGGAGTTCCAGGGAGATAAAAATCCAGAAACACATTACAAATAGATAGGTTTAACTGAAGATTTGGGATCTATTCCTGCTGGTGTCTTAAGTTGAATCATGATCAATAGTCTCTGCATTCCATTTGACTTAACTGGGAATCTGAACTGATATCATCACGAAGGATGCTGAAAAGTACTTTTGCATTATCAGTTTCTGTCTCAGTCCATCTACCGTTGAGAGCACCATCCATCATGTAGATGGCGGTTTACAAAAACAAAAAGTGCTGGAGGACCTCAGTGGATCAGGCAGCATCTGGTGAGGATATGGATTGGTGACATTTCATGTTCAGACTGAAGACTCCCGAACCGAAACAACATCTCTCCAAATACTGCCTGACCAATGGCACTTTTTTTTCCTTGATTGAATTAAGGTGGACCAAATAGCAGTTTAGATTTTTCCTTCCTTGTACCTTTTTTGTTCGATTTTCATTCTTGTCTGATTTAACTCCTTCAACCCTTTGTTGTTGAATATTGCAGCTTATTAAATCCTGAACTTGCAATGGATTTGTCGTTTAATATCTTGACTTCAGTACCTTGAGTAGGGGATCATGATTTAGTCTGGACGACAAATGATTGAACGATTTGAACATACAACAAGAATTTAACCTAATCCTGTCCTCGTGTGGTTCACTTTTACTAACTTCACATTACTGCTCATTGTTTTAGTTTGTCTAACTCATCTATGCTGAAAGATTTTCATGTCTTTGATTTACAATGAGAAATAAAATGGAGATTTAAAAACACAGAACAGTAATGCTTTGTGGGTCATGGTCACCTGTAATAGATCACCAAATAGTCATATACCCATCAGGTCTTTGACGTAATTCTCCTTTTTAAAGTTGAAGACTTATAAACTCTTTTTTCTTTCAGGAAATAATTAATTGTAGAAGTGCATAAGTGGTGCAACAAAGATTGCAAAATGAATCTGCTGAAAGATGACACCAACTACTCAAACGTAACAATCCAAATGATGATCCATTCTGTATTAAGTAGAAAAATGTCTGTTTATTTCTGGTGTTCCTCACACATTATTAACATTAGAATAACTTATGAAAATTGAGGTTGCACCCCAGTGTTGTAAACTGTGCCTGTGATAAATAAATGCAATAGAAGATTAAATTCAGTCTTATGCCGGGTTATTTCAATAAACTATTTCACATAGATACATAGACAATAGGTGCAGGAGTAGGCTATTCAATGTGATCATGGCTGATCATCCACAATCAGTACCGTTCCTGCCTTCTCCCCATACCCCTTGAGTCCGCTAGCCCTAAGAGGTATATCTAACTCTTTTTTGAATGCATCCAGTGAATTGGCCTCCACTGCCTTCTGAGGCAGAGAATTCCACAAATTCACAACTCTCTATGAAAAAGTTTTTCCTCATTTCAGTTCTAAATGGCCTACCCCTTATTCTTAAACTGTGGCCCCTGGTTCTGGACTCCCTCAACATCAGGAACATGTTTCCTGCATCTAGCGTGTCCAATCCCTTAATAATTTTATATGTTTCTATAAGATCCCCTCTCATCCTTAATTCCAGTGAATACAAGCCCAGTCGCTCCATTCTTTCATCGTATGACAGTCCCGCCATCCCGGGAATTAACCTTGTGAACCTACGCTGTACTCCCTCAATAGCAAGAATGTCTTTCCTCAAATTATTTGTAGATGTAGATCCTAAGGCTTATTTTGTTTTGTTTTTTCTCTCCTGACTTAATCTTTTATTTCAAGTGCACTAGGACTATATTGTGGCGCGTCAAGAGAGGCCCGAAATAAAGGCGAGGAGCCGGGTATTTTGGGGCGTTCGGTTTATTTCTCAGTTATCAGACTGGTCGAGTCTGCTGGAATAGCTTCGCGCCCAAAACCTTGTCCTTATATACCTAGTACAGGACCGCCCCCCTGGACTGGTCCATTCCCGTGCCGAGGGGTCGGTAGTGGTATGGCCCGACCCTTGGGAGCCGCCACAATATTTTGCAACCTTCAAAAGCAGATCCATTTTAGCGATCTTGGAAGGTGAGTAAAATGCATCTTTTCTTTTTTAAAAAAAAAGGGTAGGAAACAAAATCATCGATTCTTATCAGTTTACCAGGTTGTCAAATGCATCAGGACAGTTTGCGGAGTGCAGTCATGTTAATCATGTTCACTTGTCCGATGAAAGTATATCATTGGTGCTCGGCCATCCAGAATGCACTGCAGGGTACATAAATCCCATCTGATTCAAACTGGGAATTCATCCATTATCCATTTTACAGCTGAGACGGAAAGGTGACCTCATTTAATGTTATTCTTATTTTAACCAATGCGGCCATGTCTGTTAATTGCAATGTAAGTTACTTGTCTCAAAAGACCTCTTGTATGTTGAGGTAATTGTATACCTATTGTGCTCCTTCAGCTCTGGCATCCAGAAATAAACATTAAACATGTTTTATCTCTGACTTACCTCTCAATATTTGTAACCGACATTCTTTCCCATTGCATTTGATGTTGTCAATATGGCATAGTTTAGCTGAGTCAACTAATTTGGGGTCACAATCATGGCTTTAACTTTATACTCTGCCAAAAGCAGGGGGATAAACAGACTTTCAAAAAGAAAACTGCTGTTCCACATACAAATTTTACTCAATACAAAAATTATAAAGAAAGGTGAGCCTGATTAAATATTTGTCTAACTCAAAATAAACTAGGGCGGCACGGTAGCGCAGCGGTAGAGTTGCTGCTTTACAGCGAATGCAGCGCCGGAGACTCAGGTTCGATCCTGACTACGGGTGCTGCACTGTAAGGAGTTTGTACGTTCTCCCCGTGACCTGCGTGGGTTTACTCCGAGATCTTCGGTTTCCTCCCACACTCCAAAGACGTACAGGTATGTAGGTTAATTGGCTGGGTAAATGTAAAAATTGTCCCTAGTGGGTGTAGGATAGTGTTAATGTACGGGGATCACTGGGCAGCACGGACTTGGAGGGCCGAAAAGGCCTGTTTCCGGCTGTATGTATATGATATATGATATATCATATCATATCATATATATCATGATATAGGGCACTGTAATGTGGCAGTCAATTTGCTAGATAAGATGTGAGATTTCAAATCCCAACACAACAGCTGGGAATTGAAAAAAGTTTAAATTTCTGCTTGGAATTAAAACAAAATAGCTAATGTAAGTAGCAGTGAAACTACCAAATTGTAAAAACACTTCTGGTTAACTCGTGACCATCTGTCTTTATTCAGTTTGGCATATACTTACTGTATGTGACCAGGACCAAGTTTAGTTGATTCATGTGCAGGAAGGAACTGCAGATGCTGGTTTAAACCAAAGATAGACACAAAAAGCTGGAATAACTCAGTGGGACAGGAGGCATCTCTTGATAGAAGAAATGGGTGATGTTTCGGGTGGAGACCCTTCAGATTCTTCATTCTCAGTTTGGTAAGAGGAGGACAATAAATAACAGCTCCTTCGCATGATTTAAAAAAAAATCGCATCATTTTTGATCCATGCTTGAAATTAACGCAAGGCCATGGTCCCACTTCCATGGTCAAACAGCTTGCCCATGTTTCAGTTTCACACATGTTATCAAAACTACACTAAGCGTCCGCCTCTTGTCCCTTATCCTGAGCTCATTCCAAACGCGGTTAAATCACTTCAGTGATGTTTGACCTTGTTTGAATGTTTCTCCTACTTGAACCTTGAGCCAGGGAGGTTTGAACTGGCAATAAAACAAAACTGCAACAGGTGGAAATCTAATATAAAAACAAAGTGACTCGGTGGAGCAGACTTTTTCTTCCCCCAAATCCTGCCTGAATTACAGATACTGTACAGGTTTTGAATTGGGTTACTTTTATAATGCCGTCCACACGTACATTTCTCTATTTAACCGCCAAGATTTGCTATCAACGATTATTTAACTTGCATTTAGTTTAAAGAGAAAAGAGAAAAAAATGTTACCATGAATTTGTTACCAGGCTTTCACTGGAGATGAGGACGTTCAAGGTTTAGGAAACATGTGGCTCGTTAATACTTTTGAGTCGCAAGAAAAATGTTCACACAATTCCTAACATATCCGTTGCGAATCCAGTTGAATGAAAAAATTACCACATCTCGTATATTGCTGAAATACGATAAACACAATAATTTTAAAAAATGCCTTCAAACAAACAGCTAAAATAAAAACAACTCAAAATGCTGGAAACCGGGCCAAACGCAGGCAAATGGAGCTTGGGGCGCAGCAGTAGAGTTGCTGCCTTACAGCGAATGCAGCAGCCTGCGGGTGCTGTCTATACGGAGTTTGTACATTCTCCCCGTGACCTGCGTGGGTTTTCTCCGAGTTCTTCGGTTTCCTCCCACACTCCAAAGGCGTGCGTTTGTAGGTTAATTGGCTTGGTAAATGTAAAAAATGTCCCTAATGGTCGGCACGGACCCGATGGGCCTGTTTCCGCGCTGTGTCTGTTTCCGTGCTAGAAAACTGACTCTCGGTCACACAGCCTCTTTTGAAGGAGAAACTGAATTAACGTTCTAGTGGAAGACCCTTCTTGATCCCTGTGTTTCCTGTATTTTCATGTTTTCTGTAAGATTTTTCTGTCCCCCCCATTATTTCCGAACTAAGTTTAATTATTCGCAAGTTACCGTGGGAAATCCACTGGTTTTTTTTTCTATTTTTGTAAGCCTCTATTATTTAAAGCCCAAATATAGTTAAGAAATACACTTCTAAATAAATTTCATTCTTACTCAACATAGAGCGTTGAAATAATAGTTTAAAATAGCAATATACATAACCAGAAACTCAAACTTCTGTCCTAACCACACTCAATTGTAAGTTTACTGTAATACTTAAAGTGTGTTTTTGGTTTTGGAGAACTTGGTTGCTCTCGCTAGACATCATGTTACGACCAGTTTGAAGAAGGGTCTCGACCCGAAACATCACTCATTTCTTCTATCCAGAGATGCTGCCTGTCCCGCTGAGCTACTCCAGCTTTTTGTGTCTATCTTCCGTTTAAACCAGCATCTGCAGTTCCTGCATGTTACGACCGGAGCCAAGTTTCATCTAACCTTTTGAAAAGGGTGTATCTAGTGGACGAAGGTATTTATTCAGACTGAAGAAGGGTCTCGACCCGAAACGTCACCCATTCCTTCTCTCCTGAGATGGAACCTGCTGAGTTACTCCAGCATTTTGTGAATAAATACCTTCGATTTGTACCAGCATCTGCAGTTATTTTCTTATACTATCTAGTGGACGAAGTCTTTCTGATCTAAGGTGATAGCTGTTTTCTTGAATCTGGGCTTCCTCGGATGTATTTCGGCACAATGATTGACATTGTGGAAAACCAGCCTCCGACTTTCGTTGTTTAATAATTATTCAGTGTGGGCGGGTTACGGAAACCCACTTGGCAGAAGCGACCTCGGGGTTTTGCTACTTGCACACTTTACGCTTGCCGTGGTCGTGACGCTGTCAGTCAAGCAGCGGCTGCGGTTTGGTAGTGAGGGAGAATATCTACTGTGATCTGCAGAGCGCCCGGCGCTGCTGGTCTTTTCCACAGCAGAAGCTGCCACCGTTTGGATCACCAGGCACGATGTATCTCTGCAGGGTCGCCTACCTCAACCTGGCCAAGTTGTCGACATCCTCACGATTACTTAGGAACGTGTACAGAAACGGTGAGTGCTGCGCAGATGTGCCGGCTCCTCTGAAACGATAGACTCGATTATTTTAGGTGACAATTTGTCAGAGTCCCGGAGAGAATTCACTTTTGCAGCTGAACTGCACACAAAGATCTGGCGAAGTTAATCATTGTACCATAACACTCCCCTGGTTTAGGTTAGAAGTTGCGAAAATGCGCGTTGTCAAGAAAGAGAAGTTGCTTTGGTTTTGTAATTAACACCCGTTGGGTCAGTAACGTTGCAATGAAGTCTGCCCTTCAAGACAGACCCCAAGGTCTATCGCTTTGCTCCAAAAGCAGTTCTTTATTCACACCACGCAGCGTATTTTGGAGATAATTGGTAACTATTGGCCGTGGGCTTTATGGGAGAAGAGATTGGAATTTTATTTTTAGAGTTGGTTATGTAAGTATTCAGCCTCGGGCGTTTGGCGATGCGCTCTTGAAGCAACGCACCACCCCACTTCATCTCAGTTGACTGCCTTTAAAACGTGCTCACAGGGCGATTCCAAGAGTTAGGACAATTATTTGGTTGCCTCCCAACCTTAGACTTTCACACCGGCAGTGACAGTATGATCATTCCAGTGAGGTTATCTCTTGGGCCGTATAAAGACCCAAGCGGTGAAGTGGAGAGCGGTACGTAAATAGGGGGGGCTGTGCTGTGGTGGGATAGGTGCCCTCATGGTACTGGGCTTCCCTCTGCTTTCGAGAGCCCCGCTTGTCAAGAGTTAAGCCGCATGAAGCTCCGTCTGCAGACTAATTGAAAACTAGGTCACAGGTAGATCAATGGCACAGGGGGCAGGAATGTCCTACATATTTATCTTCAGAGGGGTGCAGATGAAAAACTAGGAAAAAACCCATCTTGCAATTATTATGCGAATCCAGTTCGCGCAAGTAAACCAAAACGTATAAACCCCCTCAATGTTTCCCTCCCCCGACTGAACAGATCTCTTCCCGGGCTCGTGGTACCGCCCCCACATTGCATAACTGTGTCCCCGTGTTTCACAGGCTTCAAATTGCCATTGGATGGCCAGGGGACAGCAATAATTCCATTGGCGTCTCAGTGCATTTGGCAACAATAACTGGGCACGTTTCCCCTCTTGTGATTTTATCAGTGTTCTGTGTCCGATGTTTATGAAGTGCTCAAAGATTAAAAAAAAAATGTAGTGCGACCCGGCACTTTGATGTGTCCCCGGTTGTTTTAGATTTAAAACACATTTTGCCCATATTCCAACTGGCATCACTCAGGAAATGGGGGTCTAAATTCATCAGCGGATTCGGAACATTTTCAGGTCCAGTCATTGCCCGAATAAGGTTTCCTCAACAAAAAGCTATATTTTGGGTTTGGGTTTAAGATTTTTAATTGCAATGGATTTTTTTTTCCGAAGAACATCAACCGATGTTAACTTGAGAAAACTACATATTCTTTTTTTCTATATGTTGAGTTCTTATAAGTTTGGCAACTTCCTGAAACGATAACCAAAAAATAAAAATATTATTCAACATTGAATACAAAATTGCATAGGTTTAATAGAGGCTCGCACAGAACAGTATCAAAAGACTTGACAATCTATTCAGCAAAAGCTTTTAGGTGACACCTTATGTATACCCTAAAGATTCGGGTTCTTATTATATAAAACTGCTTGTATTTAAGACAAAAGTAAATAATGTCCCAATTCACATTTTTTAGTAAAATTGCTTGGTATGGGTATGCTAGTGCTTATTTCTGGGTGATTGCAGAAAAAGGGATGCAATGAGATCATTAGAAGTGATACGAGAAGCCTTTTAACAGAAAGGGCAATGGATATTTCGAAGTCTCCACTGAAGCTTTTCAATATCAGGATAATTGAATTTAGGATTGACTTTGGCAAGTCTGTGGAGTCATTTAAGTTCCTTAAATGGGGGGCCACCATCGACTCCACAGTCAAAAAGGCCCAACAGAGGATATACTTCCTGCGGCAGCTGAGGAAACACAATCTGCCACAGGCAATGATGGTCCAATTCTATACTGCTATCATTGAGTCTGTCCTCGCCTTCTCCATCATGGTCTGGTGGTTTGGCTCAGCCACCAAGTAAGACATCCGGAGGCTGCAACGGTCGTTCGCACAACTGAGAAGGTTGTTGGCTGCAACCTTCCCCCCATTGACGAACTGTACACTGCAAGGGCCAGGAAGAGAGCGAACAAGATCATCTCTGACCCCTCTCACCCTGGTCACAAACTCTGAAGCACTTCCCTCTGGAAGGCGACTCCGGACTGTCAAAGCAGCCAGACGTAAAAATAGCTTTTTTTCCCACGAGTGGTAGTTCTACTCAATAACCAAAGTCTGTAGTCTCTTTTTTACTCTGGTTTATTTTCACCCACCATAATGTTGTATCATTGTTTTGATGTGTTTATGCTTTATTCTTAATTGTTAACTATGTGTTGTCTTTTGTGAGCGGAGCACCAAGGCACATTCCTTGTATATGCATATACTTGGCCAATTAATTTATTCATTCATTCATTCAATTTTAGGCAACAACATCAAGGAGTATGAAGCATAGCCAGTTAAACATGGCCGTTGTCACCATTCAATGGCAAACTGTCTGCTGGCTATGCTTCACCATTATCTCCATTCAATGGCAAAATGTCTACTGGCTATGCTTCATTTTGTCTCCTTTTCATCTCTAATATTTGTCACTAACTCCACCCATATGCCTATCAACTCCATCTATCACTTGCCAGGCTTTGACCCACTGCTGCCTCTTTACCAACTTTCTCCACCCTACTATAGTCAGTCTGACGAAGTCCTTAAATGTCGCCTATCTGTTCCCACCACAGCTGTGCCTGGTCTGCCGAATTGTTCGTACACTTTGCATTTTACTCAGGAGTCCAGCATCTGCTGTTCATTGTGTCAACAATTTTGGGGACTTGACTGGGTTGTTCTTGTTCCAAACATGTATCCACAAATGGCACTGGGTCTGTACACGCTGGAGTTTAGAAGAATGTGGGGCGACCTCATTGAAACATAGAATAGTGAAAGGCTTGGATAGAGTGGATGTGGAGAGGATGTTTCCACTAGTGGGAGAGACTAGAATGAGAGGTCATAGCCTCAGACTTAAAGGATGGTCTTTTAGGAAGGAGATGAGGAGGAATTTCTTCAGTCAGAGGGTGGTGAATCTGTGGAATTCTTTGCCACAGAAGGCTGTGGAGGCAAAGTCAGTAGATATATTTAAGGCAGAGATAGATAGATTCTTGATTAGTATGGGTGTCAGGGGTTCTAGGGAGAAGGCAGGAGAATGGGGTTAGGAGGGAGTATCTCACTGATTAGCCATGATTGAATGACAGAGCAGACTTGAAGGTCCGAATGGCCTAATTCTGTTCCTATCACTTATGATCTTATGAACTACGTTCCAGGAAAAGAAAATTTATTTTCAAAGTCTTTATTCCTTTCAAATTCTGACACCCAGATCAGGACATGGAGGCAAATCATCCCCTGAGACCTGCTTGGAGCTAACAGTAGGTGTGTCGAGGTTTGGGTTATTCCAAAGCAAAGTCTTAGCACAGCTTCTGGTCAGCAGAACACCAGCTGCCAGACACCCCTTGCTGCCCTCAGCCTGACTGATAAATTGTGCGGCAATTTCACAGCTGAAGACTAACCCTAGATCAAGCCAGAAGAAACAGCATGGCTGAGGTGAAAACGGCTGAAAATTCCTGTGTTGTAATTTTCAAACTCTGGTAATCAACCTTGGTGTTTCTTGAAACTGGATCATTCTAGACTTTTACTGAATCCCAGGCTATTTATCTGTGGCAGAATAAAGATAACATCCATTAGCAATCAGATCCAGGGCTTGAAAGGGATGTCAAATAATTAGCATCATACAGAGATAGCAATCTTTTAAGGACTGTTATCAGTCAGATATCCTCACCACTCCTGACAAAGGGGTTGGTCCTTGCTCAAGGGTAGAGCCCTGAAGGGATTTGTGGAAAAAGGTCCTTTAGTTACTTTCATTTTTAATATTTTGAAGGCAAAAGGCAGGAAGGGATTTCATTAATTTAATCTGTATCAGAGTACTGATTCAGCATTTTTGAAGTGTTCACCCATCTATCCTGTAGGAAAATACATTTGTTGTGAATACCAATAATATTTTTATGAAAGTCACTCAATAAAAATCTTACTAATGTTGAAGCACTCACAAAATGCTGGAGTAACTCAGCAGGTCATGCAGCATCTAGGAGAGAGGGAATGGGTGACGTTTTGGGTCGAGACCCTTCTTCAGTCTGAAGAAGGGTCTCGACCCGAAACATTACCCATTCCCTCTCCTAGATGCTGCATGACCTGCTGAGTTACTCCAGCATTTTGTGACACCTTCGATTTGTACCAGCATCTGCAGTTATTTTCCTACAATGTTGAAGCACAGTGTATCAAAAATAAATGCTGCAGAATAAAGTACTGATGCAATTTAATTACATACGACTATTTAAAAATTAGAATACAACATTACACATCGAACTGTATTTTTCTAGTAAACAATGCACCAATTCACATTTTTAAGTAAAAATATTTGGTGGCAAAATTCCTGTTTCAAAGCTTTATCCCCTTGCACATTAAATTTTACATCCATGACAATATGCATGATCACTAGATTAAATAAATGTTCAATGATTTCCAATAAAAACACTTTTGTTTAGGACTAATCAAACTTTGAGCAATAATTTAGGCGACTGGCTAGGCAACAGTAATGTTTAGATTACGGAGTGATCATAACAGTTAGTTGACCAAATATATCACGATTTATTGTTAAAGGAGAAAGACCTCTGATGATTACATTTCCATAGTTTTCATAAAAATTCAAACCAAAGATAATTCCTGAAAACTGGCATTGCACAAGGATTGGCCCGAGTCACTCATGCGCTAATTTCCCGCAAGCTAAAGTGCATGCACTGTAGAGGGGCTGCATGATTTGAGCAAATGTGCATCTTACCGGTTGCTACTTTCTTTGGGCTAATTTTAATTTCTATTTTGATCTCATTCAATTTTATAAATGCTCTCTCTCCACTTGTAATCAAATCGTCTTTTTCTTCCTCCTTGCCAATATATAATTCATTATGTTCTCCTCCCACTAATTCCAAGGAAGAAGGCTTCATTGCTTCTTTGTAATTCCAGTTGAAGGATCATTAATAGTGATTTTACCAAAGTCACCAAAAGGAACATTTAACATTTAAATCAGAGGATAGCATACAGTTGTACGCTTGGGCATAATGTGAGGGAGTACACTGACTTATTCTTCCAAGTGGTTCCATTTTCCTTTGGCTGGTACATAGCTGGCAGGTTGCCTTCATCGCAATAGCTACATTCCATTATTACTTGCACCCAACTTTCCAAGAGAATTGCCCTGATGGTAGATCCTGAAGTATGTGCATCTCGTTTGCCCTTAAAATGATAAAGAAGAGGAAGAAAATCCATTGAAACAGATAACAAAATGATTTCAATAATTGGTGAAGATAAAACTCTGACCATATTCATTTTACCTGAGATACAAAGACTTTGGATGACCCCTGTCTATGCCTCAAATGAACAAGAACATACAGTGCTTCATGAGCACCATGAGAATGTCAACACTGGTTGATATTGAGATCCCGGTTGCTTCTTAATTGGAATGGATGTGGTCCTGATTTTACATAATGTTGTGCTGGAGGTGAGAGATAGGAGGCACATCCCCTCTGATATCTCTCAAAGGAAGAGGAATCCTGAGTAAGTCATACATAAGTAGCATAAGAGGTAGTGTAAGAAAATAACTGCAGATGCTGGTACAAATCGAAGGTATTTATTCACAAAATGCTGGAGTAACTCAGCAGGTCAGGCAGCATCTCAGGAGAGAAGGGTCTCGACCCGAAACGTCACCCATTCCTTCTCTCCTGAGATGCTGCCTGACCTGCTGATTTACTCCAGCATTTTGTGAATAAATACATGTAGCATGTTTTGTTCGAGGCATACTATGCATGTGAAATACATAGAAACAACATGTGATCTTTGTAGTTATTTTGGAATTCAATCAGTGATGTTGTCTGACCACTATGGCTTGTCATAATACCAGTACACATTTCAGTTGGAAATCCAGTTAAACAAAGGTCAATTTGGCTACTTACATTCAATAATAATAAACTGGATTACACTTCAGGAACAAATGAACCCAGTTTTCAGATCTTAATAAATAACATAAAGTTTGCTTTTGAGCTTTTTTTGCATGACTTTAACCTCTGAGTTATGCACATAACATGGATTGCTAGTGTCGTGATTATAAAGTTGATAGAACATAGCACATGGAACAGTACAGTACAAGAGCAGGCCTTTCGGCCCATAATGTCTGTGCCGAACATAATGCCAAGATCATCAATTTCTACCTGCATATAATCCATATCACTCCATTTCTCTGCGTATCCACATGGCTATCCAAAAGTCTTTTAAATGTCACTAACATATCTGCTACCCTGGCAGCATGTTTCAGGCACTGGCCACTCTCTGTGTAAAAAGCTTGTGGGGTGCATCTTCTTTAAACTTTGCCCTTGAAACTCTGCCTTCCAGTATTTGATTTTTCCATCCTGGGAAAGACTGTCCACCTTATCTACGCTTCTCATAATTTTATAGACAATAGACAATAGGTGCAGGAGTAGGCCATTCAGCCCTTCGAGCCAGCACCGCCATTCAATGCGATCATGGCTGATCACTCTCAATCAGTACCCCGTTCCTGCCTTCTCCCCATACCCCCTCACTCCGCTATCCTTAAGAGCTCTATCCAGCTGTCTTGAAAGCATCCAACGAACTGGCCTCCACTGCCTTCTGAGGCAGAGAATTCCACACCTTCACCACTCTCTGACTGAAAAAGTTCTTCCTCATCTCTGTTTTAAATGGCCTACCCCTTATTCTTAAACTGTGGCCCCTTGTTCTGGACTCCCCCAACATTGGGAACATGTTTCCTGCCTCTAATGTGTTCAATCCCCTAATTATCTTATATGTTTCAATAAGATCCCCCCTCATTCTTCTAAATTCCAGTGTATACCAGCCTAATTGCTCCAGCCTTTCAACATACGACAGTCCCGCCATTCCGGGAATTAACCTAGTGAACCTACGCTGCACGCCCTCAATAGCAAGAATATCCTTCCTCAAATTTGGAGACCAAAACTGCACACAGTACTCCAGGTGCGGTCTCACCAGGGCCTGGTACAACTGTAGAAGGACCTCTTTGCTCCTATACTCAACTCCTCTTGTTACGAAGGCCAACATTCCATTGGCTTTCTTCACTGCCTGCTGTACCTGCATGCTTCCTTTCATTGACTGATGCACTAGGACACCCAGATCTCGTTGAACTCCCCCTCCTCCTAACTTGACACCATTCAGATAATAATCTGCCTTTCTATTCTTACTTCCAAAGTGAATAACCTCACACTTATCTACATTAAACTGCATCTGCCATGTATCCGCCCACTCACACAACCTGTCCAAGTCACCCTGCAGCCTTATTGCATCTTCCTCACAATTCACACTACCCCCCAGCTTAGTATCATCTGCAAATTTGCTAATGGTACTTTTAATCCCTTCGTCTAAGTCATTAATGTATATCGTAAATAGCTGGGGTCCCAGCACCGAACCTTGCGGTACCCCACTGGTCACTGCCTGCCATTCCGAAAGGGACCCATTTATCCCCACTCTTTGCTTTCTGTCTGTCAACCAATTTTCTATCCATGCCAGTACCCTACCCCCAATACCATGTGCCCTAATTTTGCCCACTAATCTCCTATGTGGGACCTTGTCGAAGGCTTTCTGAAAGTCGAGGTACACCACATCCACTGACTCTCCCCTGTCAATTTTCCTAGTTACATCCTCAAAAAATTCCAGTAGATTTGTCAAGCATGATTCCCCCTTCGTAAATCCATGCTGACTCGGAATGATCCCGTTACTGCTATCCAAATGCTCAGCAATTTCGTCTTTTATAATTGACTCCAGCATCTTCCCCACCACTGATGTCAGACTAACTGGTCTATAATTACCCGTTTTCTCTCTCCCTCCTTTCTTAAAAAGTGGGATAACATTTGCTATCCTCCAATCCACAGGAACTGATCCTGAATCTATAGAACATTGAAAAATGATCTCCAATGCTTCCACTATTTCTAGAGCCACCTCCTTAAGTACCCTGGGATGCAGACCATCAGGCCCTGGGGATTTATCAGCCTTCAGTCCCATCAGTCTACCCAAAACCATTTCCTGCCTAATGTGGATTTCCTTCAGTTCCTCCATCACCCTAGGTTCTCCGGCCCCTAGAACATTTGGGAGATTGTGTGTATCTTCCTCAGTGAAGACAGATCCAAAGTAACGGTTTAACTCGTCTGCCATTTCTTTGTTCCCCATAATAAATTCCCCTGCTTCTGTCTTCAAGGGACCCACATTTGCCTTGACTATTTTTTCCTCTTCACATACCTAAAAAAACTTTTGCTATCCTCCTTTATATTATTGGCTAGTTTACCCTCGTACCTCATCTTTTCTCCCCGTATTGCCTTTTTAGTTAACTTTTGTTGCTCTTTAAAAGAGTCCCAATCCTCTGTCTTCCCACTCTTCTTTGCTATGTTATACTTCCTCTCCTTAATTTTTATGCTGTCCCTGACTTCCCTTGTCAGCCACAGGTGTCTCTTACTCCCCTTAGAGTCTTTCCACCTCTTTGGAATAAATTGATCCTGCAACCTCTGCATTATTCCCAGGAATACCTGCCATTGCTGTTCTACCGTCTTCCCTGCTAGGGCCTCCTTCCAGTCAATTTTGGCCAGCTCATGCCTCTGTAATCCCCTTTGCTATACTGTAATACTGACGCTTCCGATTTTCCCTTCTGCCTTTCCATTTGCAGAGTAAAACTTATCATGTTGTGATCACTGCCTCCTAATGGCCCTTTTACCTCTAGTCCCCTTATCAGATCAGGATCATTACACAACACTAAATCCAGAATTGCCTTCTCCCTGGTAGGCTCCAGTACAAGCTGTTCTAAGACTCCATCTCGAAGGCACTCTACAAACTCTCTTTCCTGGGGTCCATTTCCAACCTGATTTTCCCAGTCTACCTGCATGTTGAAATCTCCCATAACCACCGTAGCATTACATTTTTGACACGCCAATTTTATCTCCTGATTCAACTTGCACCCTATGTCGAGGCTACTGTTTGGGGGCCTATAGATAACTCCCATTAGGGTCTTTTTACCCTTACAATTTCTCATTTCTATCCATACTGATTCAACATCTCCTGATTCTATGTCACCCCTTGCAAGGGAATGAATATCATTCCTTACCATCAGAGCAACCCCCCCCCCTCTGCCCACCTGTCTGTCTTTTCTATACGTTGTGTACCCCTGAATATTCAGTTCCCAGCCCTGGTCCTCTTGTAGCCATGTCTCAGTGATCCCTACAACATCATACTTGCCCATGACTAACTGAGCCTCAAGCTCATCCACTTTATTTTTTATACTACGCGCATTTAAGTACAACACTTTAACTTCTGTATTCACCTCCCCTCTCACATCGGTCACAATTGGCCCTGTCCTTAATTTCTTTTCCCCTCTAGAACTTCTGTTCCCATTCTTCCGAGAGTCTTTTGCAATATCTCCTGTATTCCCTTTGACCTCATCTTCATATTCACAATTTGTTAACCCCTCCCCCCCACTACTTAGTTTAAAGCCACAGGTGTCACACTAGCAAACCTGCCTGCCAGAATGTTTGTCCCCCTGCTATTAAGATGTAACCTGTCCCTTTTGTACAAGTCACCCCTAGCCCAGAAGAGATCCCAGTGGTCCAGAAATCTAAATCCCTGCTCTCTGCACCAGCCCCTCAGCCATAAATTCATACCCTCTATCTCTCTGTTCCTGGCCTCACCAGCACGAGGTACCGATAGCAGTCCAGAGATAACCACCTTCGACGTCCTACTTCTCAGTGTTTTTCCCAACTCTCTAAACTCCCGCTGTAGCACCTCCTTCCTCTTCCGCCCGACGTCATTCGTGCCCACATGCACAACGACTTCAGGTTGATCGCCTTCCCTCACTAGGATTTTCTGAAGCCGGTCCGTGATGTGTTGAACCCTGGCACCAGGGAGGCAACAGACCATCCTCAAGTCCCTCCTGCTGCCACAGAATCTTCTGTCCGTCCCTCGGACGATGGAGTCATCGACCACTACGGCTCTTCCTGACTTCGGTCTCCCCTGTCGAGTATCCTTGCCAACAGGTCCGCCACTCGGACTGGAAACGTCTTCTGCCCCGACAGTTCCCAAGAGGGTATACCTATTTGCAATAGGCACAGCCACTGGGGTCTCCTGTAGTCCTCGTCCACTCCCCCCTGAAACAGTCTCCCACCTTCGCTCGACCTGGACCCTTGGCGTGACAGCCTCACAATAGGTCCTGTCGAGGAAACTCTCGCATTCCCGGATGGCCCTGAGGTCATCCAACTGCCTCTCCAACTCCACCACACGTCCATTCAGGAGCTGCACCTGGACACAGTTCTTGCAGGTGTAGCTCCCAGAAGCTCCAGCGACGTCCCTGTCTTCCCACATCCTGCAGGAAACACACTGCACCAACTTTTCTGCCATTACCTTGTGTCTGGCTTAAAACAATTGTAACCTCCTCACCTCAGCCTCCTCGCCGAAGACTCGCACTTCCCTCACAGGGCACTTCCCTCACAGGGCTGCACCCTTTTGCAAGTCTTGCTTATATCACCAATTAAATTGCCTGGTTGTCCAATTTACCAGACTTCTCACTTAAATGATCAACCAATCCACGTATTCTCTTCTGACTGACTTATTACACTGTAATTCCCACTCACTTACAGCCAATGGTGGTCCTCTCTCCAACTTCCCGACCTTTACAGACTGATTAACAGTGCCCTATTGGTGCTCCTTTTAAACTGCCGTTTCTACCACTATTAACAGGTACTTACTTTCAGCCAATTATATACTTCCATCAGTTCTCTCCTCAACCTCCGGTGTTCCAGAGAAAACAATCCAAGTCTGTCCATCCTCGACCTATAACTAATACCCCCTAACCCAGGCATCATTCTGGTACATCTCTACACCCCTTCCAAAGCCATCACATCTCTCCTGTAATGGGGCAGCCAGAACTACACACCATATTCCAAATTAAGTGAACTATATTACAAATTCTAATGTTTATTTGGGAATATAGTATTAAAGCTTAGTTAGCAGAGGTTAAGATATTAAATTGTGTTAGCAATTGCAGCTGGATTTAACTATTTGAACATTCTTGCCTGCCCTACTGTTCAATGCTGTTCAATAATCTTTCACTTCATAGCCCTAAACTCTGAACATATTTTAATCTCTGGACAGATCTGCAGTGCACTTTGTGAGAGGTGCCGTATCTTTGTGGAAAATAATAAATTGAGCTAAATATCTCTGATCGTCTTTGCTCCTTTGGAACAGTTTGACAGACAGCATACCTGTATGTGTGGCACCAACAAGGTATTCTTCACTCTTTTAAGCAGAAAAGCAAGAACAGACTGCTGGCCTCAACAGACGCCAAGCATCTTCCTGCTCTAACCCTCACCTCCAACAACAACCATGTGAGGTCTTGAATTTCTCTACCCAAAGGCTGCGACCACCCACTCTACTGATATTGTTGCTTCCCTCCCTCGCCCTTTTCTCTATTTAGATTTTTTTTTTTTAGATTTAGATTCTACAGCGTGGAAACAGGCCCTTTCGGCCCACCAAGTCCGCGCCGCCCAGTGATCCCCACACATTAACATGATCCTACACACACCAGGGACAATTTTTACATTTTTACCCAGTCAATTAACCTACAAACCTGCACGTCTTTGGGAGTGTCTATGTGCCTGATGTCTCATGCTCACCCTTGCAAAGTCCTGAACATGTGGTGTTATGCAGATTCTCTCCACTCCAGTCCATTTCTGAACCTTTCCTGTCCATGAATTCCATTCACCACCTTCCTCAACTCTGTTCCTACTAAATTTCTGACCCATGATATCTCTGTTTGGCTGCCAGGTTAATGCTTTACTTTTTCCGAGTGACTGCTCCTCTACCTTAGAATCTATCATTGTCACCCCTTTTCTCATAGCCAATCTTCAGCATCACAATCTCCTCCTCTTGATCCAATTCCCAACTTCCCTCTGCTCTGCAAAGTCTCTAGTTTCCCATCTTGGCATCTATCCTGGTTGGAACTCTTAGTCAGCCTTCTGCCACTCAGGTTCCTGACACTGCTACGGCAGTGAATTCCACTAATTGAGGATAGACACAAAATGTTGATGTAACTCAGCGGGTCAGGCAGCATCTCTCTGGAGAAAATGGATGGGTAACGTTTCAGGTCAGGACCCTTGTTCAGACTGATTGTGGGGAGCAGGGTGGGGGGTGGGGGACTGGACACAAGAAAAGACTAGGACAAATCAGAGGCAGCAACGGATGCCCTCTGGTAGGGAGGTTCCCTGATAGGTCAATTGTTATCTAGGGACAGTGTGGTCCCAAGAGGGATACATTGTTGCAAACTGTGGAACTGGTTAACCAACTTTTAGTGGAGCAAGGAGCAAGGGGGGAGGAGGGTGTTTGTAGAAGTTACCTAAAGTTAGAGAATTCAACATTCATACTGCTGGGTTGTAAGCTCCAAATAAGAGGTGCTGTTCCTCCAATGAATTAAAGCCCTTTTTCTTGCATGATTTGGAGCTACAGCTCTGTTTAGTTTGTAGTTAATATATCAGTTTCATGTTCTTGAGGAGAGGAATTCTTCTCAATAAAGGCACCACCAAATTTAGATTGTCTTGTGGTTGAAGTTTGATCAGAGTGCCCCTTCTTCATTTCATAGAACTCCTTTACCTCAATTTTGCGTCAAGTGTGCAGAGCTGTCCTGTCCTGTTCAGATCTAAATAACAAGCTCTGTGGTTGCCTCCTTGTTGCTCAGGGCCAGGTGGCTTCACTTATAGGCTGGAATGCCTTAACCATTTAGAGCCAAGAACCATTTATCCCATTGGTGTTGCCAACTGTGTCCAGATCAAAGAGTAACTCAGTCTCGTGACTTTGCTTTGCTTCACAGGATCGATACGCCAGATATCGTCTGGTGGTCATTCAGGCTCATCGGGAGAGAACATGATATATGCTCTAATAGTCGGTGGAGTGATTGGAGGTGGAAGCCTTTACGTAAGAGCCAGTTCAATTAACACATTCAGACCTTTATCAGTTTCAGACTGTGTTCTTCTGCTTGGCACAATATACTTTCCCTCACCTTCAAGCTCATGACTGAGACTCCCTGCACACCAAGCTCCCCTTTGTGATTTGGTAAGTGAATGATGGCAAACTGCTCCCAGAAGATAGATTCAGAGAGTCATAGAGTCATATAGCACAGAAACAGGCCTTTCACCCCAACCAAACTGTCCCATCTCAGCTAGTTCCATTTACCCACTTATAGCCAATATCCTGCTAAACCTTTCCTATCCATGTACCTATTCAAATGTCTTTTAGATGATGTTATTGTACCTGTCTCAACTACTTCCTCTGTCAGGTCATTCCACATATCCACCACCCTCTGTATGAAAATGTTCCCACCCAAGTTTGTATTAAATCTTTCCTCTCTCATCTTAAATGTATGTCTTCTATCTCTTGATTCACCAATCCTTGGAAAAACATATTGTGTTTTTTTAATCTATCCTCTCTATCTATTCCCCTCTTGATTTTACACCCCTCTATAAATTCACTCCTTATACACTCCAAGGAATAAAGTCCTAGTCTCCCAACCTCTCCCTGTAGCTCAGGCCTTCGAGTCCTGGCGACATTCGTGTAAATCCTCTCTGCACTCTCTAGCGTAATGGCTTCTTTTCTGTAGCAGGGTTACCAAAACTGAACACAATTTACAACTGATAACAGTGAGTACAATTCATAAACACAGAACATAGAATAGTACAGTAGAGCAACAGGTCCTTTGGCCCACCATGTCGATGCTAAACATGATGTCAGGTTTCAACTAAACTCCTCTGCCTGCTTGTGAGCAATCTCCCTCCATTACTTGCATATCCGTGTGCTTTATCTAAAACCCGTTTAGAGTGCTTTGACTTAAAAAATAGTAAACGATGTTTTAGAAATGTGAATATTTCTGCTCCCTTCCTTTTAAATGTGGAAATTGTTATTTAAGTTGTCTCTTTTTAGAGAGCACTGGTAAAGATCCAGCTGCTGATTGACTTCTGATCTTTTAGGCAGAAGCAGCATCTGGGATGAGATAATGCAGAAAGGATAAAATAAATGATTGATTTTCTATCTCAATTATTTGCAGAAGCTGCATAACATTTTCAATTGCCTGCATTTTTTTCAGCATAGGTGATCAATGATGGATTGTGTTTCCCCAGACATACAAGGTTCTCCACAACGACAAAGCCAGATACAATGACAGAATTGCAGAGATAACGGAGCGTCCGAAGAGTGAGAGGACACCTAAGGAACCGCAACCCAAGGGTAAATTATACTGTTATGTAAAGTTACAGCTGCCTCAGGTTGGGATCCAATGGCTGCACCAGACTCAGCTACGATGTTTGAGCTTGAGTTTAATTTATTGTCACGTGTACCGAGGTACAGTGAAAAGCTTTTGTTGTGTGCTTACCAGTCAGCAGAAAGACTATGCATGATTAAAATCGAGCCATCCACTCTGTACAGATATATGATAAAGGGAATAACGTGAATAACGTTTGGCACAAGATAAAGCCAGTAAAGATGTTTATTGGTGCTTGGAATAATGGCCAGGACATACAAGAGTTTGGACATTTCAAGCAATGCCACAGACCCGGGTTCAATCCTGACTACGGGTGCTGTCTGTACGGAGTATGTACGTTCTCCCTGTAACCGCGTGGGTTTTCTCTGGGTGCCTCAGTTTCCTCCCACACTCCAAAGATTCATAGGTTCGTAGGTTAATTGGCTTCGGTAAAGTTTGGAAATCTAGTGTGTATGGGGATCGCTGGTCGGTGTGGACTTGGTTGACTGAAAGGCCTGTGTCTGCGCTGATTCTCTAAACCAAAGTAAACTAAATTATAACTGCAACTTAGGCCAATGTCCTCAGCAATTGTAGACACAAGGAACTGCAGATGCTGGAATCTTGAGAAAAACACAAAATGAAGGACTAACTGAGCAGATCAGGCAGCATCCGAAGAAGGGTCCCGACTCGAAATGTCGTTTGTCTATTCCCTCCAGAGATGCTACCTGACCCGCTACCTGACCTGCTACCTGACTTTGTGTTTTCCTCAGGAATTGTTCCTGGCATCACGCATGTCATTATTTAGTTCATGAAGAAATTTGCTCAAACTGTGCTGCATGTCAGAGAGCAGTGTGACTGGAGAGTGTGGAGTAGGGAGCTGATGGTGAGGCTGAGCTCAGTGTTATTGGCACACGTTTGGAATCTGACGTGTTTTCACATGTTTGCATGAAGGATTAGGAGAGGGTAATGGAAAAAATCCTAGGGGGAAACTTAGAGGCACGGGAACAGTGCCATTACAGGTGATTCTCTTGGATAAGACAATAGATATTCATGAAATCAGATGGGAGCAATCCCAGAGTGCTGGATATTGGAGGAGGGATGCCGAAGGAGTCCACCGATAAAACCTACAGAGAACATAGCGCAGAGTAAAGGAGAAAGTCAGTTCATCGTGGTCATAGTTATCATATGTGATAGTTTTCTCGCAAGATGTGTACAACTTTCCTTTTCAATGAATTGTGCCAAATATAATCCAAGTTCCTTTCTCTTATGCAAGTTAGGGAGATCAGAAGGAAGAATGACCCTGCAGTTGCTTAGATAGACACAAAATGCTGGTGCAATTCAGCCGGCCAGGCAGCATCTCTGGAGAGAAGTAGTGGGTGACGTTTCGGGTTGAGACCCTTCTTGAGACCTGAAAGGTCACCTAATCCTTCTCCCCAGAGATGCTGCCTGTCCCGCTGAGTTACTCCAGCATTTTGTGTCTATCTTTGGTTTAAACCAGCATCTGCAGTTCCTTTCTACACCTGTAGATGCTAACATACATTTTTCACACACATTGACTTTGACATTGCAAGGGGTGAATTAAACATTACAAATAACAAATTACAAAGTGATTTGACTATAAATCTGAAAATATATTTGGGTAAAGATTACCAAGCAAATAATTAAATTACAAGACACGAAGTGAAGAAAGAACCCAACCCGAAGCATCATCTATCCACCTTCTCCAGAGATGCTGCTTGACCTTTTGAGTTGCTCCAGCACTTTGTGTTTTGGTTTGTAAACCAGCATCTGCAGTTCCTTGTATCTAAATAATTAAATTCGATTTATTTACCCATTCTGTTCCTGTAAAATCTTAGAGTGATATTTTTATCTTTTGTCTTACTTTATGAAAAATGACAGGGAGAAAATTACGAATCATGAAGTTGATATTGTTAATAGGATATTTAAACCATTATGATTCGGGCTGAGAAATAAAGATACACAG
Organism: Rhinoraja longicauda; assembly: GCF_053455715.1. NCBI lineage: Eukaryota > Metazoa > Chordata > Chondrichthyes > Rajiformes > Arhynchobatidae > Rhinoraja > Rhinoraja longicauda. The sequence continues at coordinate 114,701,244 of NC_135953.1, read as the reverse complement.
GGTGAAATTGGCCTTTAATAAAAATGTAAAATGAGCAGTGGTGAATTATCTGTTTGTATACCATCACCTAATTTCCTTTTAAGAATTAAAGAATTTCATATTATGTATATGGATGTAGAATCAAAGCCATTTTTGTGCCATACTTATCATCGCTCCTACCCTATGTATTTTAGATATTTTAGGAATTATATTTATGCAACAACATCACTAAGTTAGCACAATAATATCTCAGTCTCTTTAGGTACAAATCCTCAAATTAGCAATAATGATCAGGATGCAATATAATTTAAATAAAACGTGTTGTGAATAATAATAGTAATAATAATATTAAGTTGGATATCACAGATAATAGAGAGCAGCATTTCATTAATATTTCATAATCTGTATTTTCTATTCATCCTTCAGGCCAAAATAATGCATTATAATTGGAATCCAGTTCATTTTCTGTTCTAATTGAAATAAAGATGTACAGGGATCTACATAGAATTTCAGTTATTTTAATAGACTTTGCTCCAGTAATTGTGCAGATATGCAAGAATGAATAGACCAGGAAAACACAAGCATTTGGAAAAGATCTAGTGCCAGAATAGTGAATAACAAGATTTTATTCAGAATTTTAGTTTAGTTTAGTTTAGTTTAGAGATACAGCGCGGAAACAGGCCTTTCACCCCACCGAGTCTGCGCTGACCAGCGATCCCCGCACACTTACACTAACTGTCTTACACACACTAGGGATCATTTACATTTATACCAAACCAATTAACCTACAAACCTGTACGTCTTTGGATAGTGGGAGAAAAATGAAGATCTCGGAGAAAACCCACGCGGTCACGGGGAGAACGTACAAACTCCATACAGACAGCACCCGTAGTCAGGATCGAACCCGAGTCTTAGCGCTGTAAGGCAGCAACTCAACCGCTACGCCTTAAAGGAAGTTCAAAGGGAAGTTAAAAAGACACCAGAGTGTTGGATCTTGGAAGTATTGATTGTCTTCAAATGAAGAGAGAGCATTTCTAGGCATTGTACTCTGTTTTATTACTAAGATGATGGTACTTTGATGGGGTTCGCAGGTTTGGAATATGCTTGCAATGAAATGGTATATACTTCTCATTTTGCTCTGGTAAAATCTTCTGAATTAATAAAATCATCTGAGGATTTGATGTTGATATTGTTAGTAGGATGTTTAAGCACACATCCGTGCTTGGCGTGATGGCAGAAAGAACTGAAAGAACAAAATATATGGTGTAAAGTAATGACAACATTAAATAATGTTGAGATCAATTCATAATGGAAGAGTTTGGATGCAGAATGCACAAAGCAGGGCAAACAACATTTATCTGTGAAAATAAGTCAAACGTTAGATGACTGAGGTAGTTCTGGTGTCAAGATGGGATTTCACAAAAACTGGATAATGCAAATGAGAAAATAGAATTATGAGGACTACTTCTCAGTGGAAGAGTTAATATTATGCAAAACCTTGTGGAGTGCGGACAAAATCCTGAGAACATGAAACGGGCTGATATAACAGGTTTGTGATATCTCCACGCTTGTTCAACCATTCAGTAAGATGTTGGCTAGTCTCCCACATCATGTCTGTTTTCTGCCCTAATCTATATCCCTGGTTTTACTTCGCAGCTGATAACTAGTTCATCACAGCCTTGCACATGCTTATAAACTGATATTTGTAGCTCTTTGGGATGGAGAATTTCAAGGATTCACAAACTTCAGTGTGAAGAAATTTCCCCCCGGTTCAGTCGTATACACATCTTAACTTGAGATAACGGCTGCAAAATTGGACTTTGAGGCAAATTGACACCCAAATGGTTTGTGATGAATATGCACAGAAAAAAATCAATCATAATGTCAACCCTCATGCTGTGCTAATTTGATGCCATGGTGCCTAAATGTTGAGCAGTTGGAGGAACTCAGTGGGCCAGCCCACATTTGTAGAGGGACAGTTAAAATGTAGCAATCAGCAACTGCAGATGTTGGTTTACCAAAACAACCACAAAGTGCTGGAGTAACTCAACGGGTCAGCCAGTATCCCTGGAGAACATGGATAGGTGCGGTTTTGGGTCGGGACCCTTCTTCAGACTCTCCGTGGAGGGAAGTGGACAGTCAACGTTTCAGGTCGGGACCCCGCATTGACCCCTCGGGGCCAATCTAGTCAGTCTAGCCAGACTGACATTTGCCAATCTAGATGAAGCGTCCCGACCCAAAGTGTTGACTGTCCGTTTCCATTCACAGATGCAGTCTGACCCACTGTTCCTCCAAATGCTCTCCTTTTTTTACTACAGACTCCAGCATCTGCATTCTCTTGTGCCTCCTCAGTCTAAATGGTGCAACTTTCATGATTTCACCAGTAGTTGGCTGTTGTGGGCAATGCCACTGACTGCACTCATTTTGCATTGAAAGAAACAAATTCATGGACAAACTGGAAGTGATTCTATACCCTTGGTATCCAGATAATTCACCCTGTGTGGCAGTGCTTTGCATCTGGACTACTGTCATGATCTGTTTACTTCACTGCAGTCTGCTATGGCTTCAATCCATTGGCATTTCCTGAAAGATAAGCTGAACAGTCTTCTTCATTTGTTTCAATTTTTGTGATCTTATGAAAGGAACTTTTCAGAGCAGGTGTTGGAGACCACAAAGCAGGAAAAAACAAATCCATGAATACAATTTGGATTACATGGCAATTAGTTTGACAGTGTGATTCAATGCCGAACAAATTAGTCCCTCCTTTAATCAAAGTTCCGTAATTCAAATTATTCAGTAATTTAATTATTTTTACATTAAATTCCCACTTCTTTCAGATTTTAATTATTTTCAATTCTATTTTTCTTTCATGCAAAGTGGAGCTGTGAGTTATTAGGAGTCAGGACCTGGAGACGTGTTTCCAGAATTTGCTCACTTGTCCTTTCCTGTGGCTGTCATTTTCCCGAGTTCCTCCCTCTTTTCCAATTCCCAAGTTACAGCTATTTCTGGGATTTTGCTGATATCCTCTACATACACAAAATGACTCCTTGAGCATCTACTATCTTCAAAATCGTAGACCACATCTTTTCATCTACCCATTAAAACTCGCACTTGGAAGCTCCTCATTTCTATATTTGGCATTTTAGGAACATTCAATATCATTCTGTCCAAATTTTTCTCCGTATTTTTCCTATCTGCTCCCTGGAATTAATTGTCGATTTTAACGCAGTGTTGTTTCATTATGCAATTTACTTGACAGTGTCATGACAGGATTAACAAACTTCCTGCTTACCACCTAATCTTGTTACTTCTCTCCCAAAGCTGTTGATTCATGCTGGGATACAGGTCAATAGACAATAGACAATAGATAATAGGTGCAGGAGTAGGCCATTCGGCCCTTCGAGCCAGCACCGCCATTCAATGTGATCATGGCTGATCATTCTCAATCAGTACCCCGTTCCTGCCTTCTCCCCATACCCCCTGAGCTCTATCTAACTCTCTCTTGAATGCATTCAGAGAATTGGCCTCCACTGCCTTCTGAGGCAGAGAATTCCACAGATTCACAACACTCCGACTGAAAAAGTTTTTCCTCATCTCCGTTCTAAATGGCCTACCCCTTATTCTTAAACTGTGGCCCCTTGTTCTGGACTCCCCCAACATTGGGAACATGTTTCCTGCCTCTAACGTGTCCAACCCCTTAATAATCTTATACGTTTCGATAAGATCCCCTCTCATCCTAAATTCCAGTCTTTTGGCTTCGGCTGTTATCCATGTTTTTCCCTTCCAACCAGCAGACACATTTTGGCACTGCGTGGCATATATCCACATGTGGCCAGTATCTGCACCAACATTAGGGGCTGGAGCCAAGTTAAGTTTTCTCTTTGTTAATTCAGAGATCCAGAGAGCATTTGCCATAAGCCAGTTGCTGCTGGCCTGAGCAAACTCATAACAGAGCTGGAATACTGCTTGGGACATTCCTCTCTGCAGTGATGACATTTTATTTGCTAGGGCTTTGAGGGAACGTGAGCATTTTCTGCCATTAACAAAAAAATCTTGATACTATTTGAGTTTTAACAAATTCTTTATTCTTCATTTTTCCTTTCTACAGTTACAGAGAAAGCTGGTGAGTACACAATAATATCATATCATATCATATATATACAGCGCGGAAACAGGCCTTTTCGGCCCACCAAGTCCGCGCTGCCCAGTGATCCCCGCACATTAACACTATCCTACACCCACTAGGGACAATTTTTACATTTACCCAGCCAATTAACCTACAAACCTGTACTATTGCACCTTAATGTTAACAGTTTGCAATAAATAGTGAGTTGCCTGGAAAAATTACAGATTACATTCTTAACGATTTGTCGAAGTGCCTTCTTAGAACTATGCATGATGGAGGTTGCCAGTACTGCTAAGTGTTAAGACATAGTTCGTTTGAGATTTGCTTATTAATATGCAGTAGAGTTGCTGCCTTACAGCGCCAGAGACGGGTTCAGTCCTGACTATGGGTGCTGTCGGTACGGAGTTTGTATATTCTCCCTGGGACTGCGTGGGTTTTCTCTGGGTGCTCCGGTTTCCTCCCACACTCCAAAGATGTACAGGTTTGTAGGTTAATTGGCTTCGGTAAAATTGTAAATTGTCCCTAATGTGCAGGACAGTGCTAGTTTACGGGGTGATTGCTGGTCTGCGCGGACTCCGTGGGCCAAAGGGCCTGTTTTCACACTGTATCTCTAAAATAAAGTCTAATCTGGGTCCATTCAGCACACTCTATGTCTTAAATGGTATATATATATTCTTTCCTGATTTCCAAGTAACTGCAGTAAGTTGTTACTTAAGTGCGTTTCAAGAAGAGGTTACACTTGTACTTAATTTTGAAAATAAATCCTTATCTTCCAACTTGTCTGTTTTCTGTGCTCAGTGTCCATGTGAAGCAGTATTGGTGCAGTTAATTTTCCATCATTAATCATTAATCTTAACTAATGCAACAAAATGCCAACCTCAATTTATGGTATCACATGAAAATTATTACTAATAATAAACATGAATAATAAACATGAAACAATGACTTACCGTTCAACATTTTAATAATTTTCTTCTTTATTGGTCGCTTTCCAGAATAAAATACCAAGAATACCACTGTCTAAAATGAGGATGTAGAATTGGACACCTGGGGTAGACATTTTATATTTTTCCCATTCCTATAGGAATTCATTTGAACTGAATGCTTATTATTGCCAACATTGCTTTAAAACATTATTAATTTGCACAACGTGGAACTTGAAAAGCCATTCAATTGTAGTATTTAAATGAAAGTACATCTTTAGAGGACATCTTTCTAAAATATTGCAATTATTCAGTTAGTATATTTGAAAGCTGAGCATATTTTCCATGCCTGTTTTTACAACTTTTTATGTTTATCCACCTGCTATGTACTCTAATTCAGTAATCCCTTTCTTTCAAGCCAACCAATGAACTACCATGCATCATCACTTGTTTCCTCGCTGATGAAGAATTTACATAAAATACAGTTACATTAACATCCGCCTAACTATAATATCCTTCATGTAACTTGCAAGAATAGTTTACAAAGAGGGGAGTTGCTGTCTGTTCATGTTGTTGTCTGCCTTTACTTTCTCTATTTTTCATTTATATTAATGACTATCAATTGCATTCTTTTAAGGCTGAGTTGCTTGTCTTTTGCATGCTGCGAAGGCATGCAAGTGATCCTGCTGTTTGTGCTTTTGATGGGCTATTTACTCTGGTTGTCATCGCGGATTAATTCAACAGGTTTCATTATTCTGAAGTCCAGCTGGTGATGCAGTGCTGCTTGCCTTGGAGATTCCAGTTGTGCCGTTCCGTCAGGGTCTAATTATATAACGCAACAGTTCCTCCAAATGTTGCTTGTTTATTGTAACAAACATTGGCTCATTCTCTCCAATTTCCTCCTGGTACCCCATTTCACTTGCAAGTGTTGAATCATGTGTGGGTAGAGCCCTGTTCACACTATACTCCACCAGATTGGTCTCAGCCTACCAATGTGACCAGTTTGCTGTGAGATTGTAGGCTGGATATTAATAGTCCATTAAGCTTTCCCTGCTAATTATGATCCTGCCAACTGATAGCGACTCTAATTTAGGTCTCAGCGTCAAATATTTGCTAGGAATGAAACCCTAGCTTATTTATTTCACCTTCTCATTGGTGCAGAGCCCAATGTTGGAGTTCACCTCCTGCTTTGAGTGAGATTTCAATTTAGCATTTACGATCTGAGTGGTTTACTACCAGACCATCGAGTACACTCTCCTCATTACTTCGAATATACTCTGTGTTTGCCAGTAAATTCTGCAAGCAGCCCTGCATCAAACTGATTGGGTTGAAATTACTTGTTAAGGATAGCTCATGTTGTGGCTGCATATAATTTCACGTGGTTCTGTTAAACTTTCAATAAAATCAGATGAAGTGCAACCTCCTGAAGTGGTAGAAGCTGGCGAAGAGGTCTCTGCAGAAAATGTTGAGCAACCTGAGAGTCCTTCAGCAGTTGAACCCAACTTGGAAAAGTCAACAGTGGAAGAAGAAGTGATTGAAGTTCTGCCACTACCTACAGGTAAAGATTAACTAGCCTCTCCAGTCAGAAATTCTACACTTCAATAGGTCTATCAAAGGCTTATCTATCTTTCAACAGAAGGATATACTCTTTGTAGGTAGGTAGGTTGATGTTACCTATGAAGGTTGATATTACCCAAGCGTAAGCTTCAGACACATTTTTCCTCACATTTCAAACTCAAGATGAAATATTATGATGTCCTTAGTAAATTAGGTAAAAGAAGCATGTGACTTTGGCTGGAGCTGTGATAAAAAATATCCATAAGCTAAAGTAATTAGAAAGTCAATGGTCAGAAACTACTGGAATAGTCTCAGCCTTTAGAACATAATTTTGAATTCAAGTGTTTTACTTGTTATAAATGTAGAGAAATAGCTCAATCCAATTATTGTATTTGTATGTACAGGCAGTACCTTGGTTACATAAGGGTTCCATTCCTGAAAGCTATCCATAAGCCAGTTTATGTCTGTTTTCTACAGTAATTCATATCCTATTGCTCTACATACACTTACTATAATTCTTCCATTTCATCAAATACGCACCATAACACCACTCATAATTAACCAAATATGCTGTATACAGTTGTTAATGAATGCCACGAAGCATTATTATTATTATTATTTCTTGAAAAATTCTTAACAAATTTATGGGATAATTTGCGACAAATTGAATTTCCTTAAAAGTCAAGTCTTCTCTAACCCACAAAGCCCTGCATTTCGTAAATCATACAAAGCGAAACCAGCATATTTTCCTAATTTACTACATGTAACCAGTATTTATAATACAAAAATGATAATTTTTACAATTATGCAATAAACTCTTTGGTGTAAATGTTCATATTTATTCATTAGTACTAGAGAGGATACAGTGGGCAGCTAATTCCAACATCCCTTTAGGTAACAAAAGGCAAATTTCCATCTTGGAGTATCTTTTGGATGCTGGATCTTTGAACTTTTTTTAATGACGGACAATGGAGCCATGGTATGTAAGAAGGAACTGCAGATGCAGGTCAACACCAAAGGTAGACACAAAATGCTGGAGTAACTCAGCAGGACAGGTTGCACCTCAGGAGAGAAGTAATGGGTGATGTTTCGGGTTGAGACCCTTCTTCAGGCTTAGGTAAAACTGGGCCATGCGGGGCTGGAGAATGATAAGGTTGGAGGTTGTGGGGGGCAGGCAGCCGAAAGTGATAAAGTCAGAAATGGTCTGTGAGGCGTAGTAGGCTGATAATAGCAAAATAGTAATTCCCAAGATAGTCTGCTTTCATAATAGTTTATTAATAATGTGCAAAATGCACTTTGAAGTAGCTGTTCCCCAGATTTTCAACATTGGGAAGTGGGATGGCTGATGTAAGCAGGATGACTGATGACTGATGCAAAAATGATATTCAACTTCTCTGCCATTTCTTTATTCCCCATTATCACTTCTCCTGCATCATTCTCCCGCGGTCCAACGTCCACCCTTGCCTCTTTCGTACTCTTTGTATAACTGAAGAAACTCTTGCTATCCTTTTTTATATTATTGGCTAGCTTACATTTGTATTTCATCTTTTCTCCCCGTATTGCCTTTTTAGTTACCTTCTGTTGTTCTTTAACAACTTCCCAATCCTCTGGCTTCCCACTAATCTTTGTTTTCTGCATTCCTAACCAACAGAGCTACCCCACCCCCTCTGCCCACCTTTCTGTCTTTCCGATAGGACGTATAACCGTTCCCTTGGACACCTTTCTAAGAGAATATTCATCTTATGAGGAATATTCTTCTTGTTCATCCAACGTCAGTGAGCATCTCTGGTGATTATGATCACGTGGTCTTTTGATATCTACATACCTTCAGTTCCCAGAAACTTTCATTGGACAATGATTAAGATTGGAAAAATGGTTGGTTTTTATCCCTACTTCCACTGGTGCTGAAATTATTTTTTTTGCATCCAACTGCAGTTTTCACTGGAATCATTAATACCAGACTGTGCTGAGCATTGTCGGGGCAGCCTGGGATCACTAGTATCGTACCAGACTGTGCTGAACATTGTTGGGGCAGCCTGGAATCACTAGTATTGTACCAGACTCTGTTGAACATTGTTGGGGCAGCCTGGGATCACTAGTATCGTACCAGACGGTGGTGAAACTTTGACATACATTCTGTGCATACAATCAGTTGATTGCAGTGAATTGGCAGTGATTTACTTTAATCCTTTGACTTAAACGGAATTAAAAATCAATGGTATTACAAATAGTGGTTGCCTCTCTTAGTTGTGCAAGACACAAAATCTACAATGCAAAATCAATATCTGCACCTTTGTGCAAAAGTAGATTCTGCAAGTAGCCCTGCATTTAGGATGCAGTTTCCCTTCAAACAATACCAATGTAACATCTGGATATGTTTTGATGTGCCATCTGGAACTGTCGTTAACAAACAGATGATTCCCAGACTCCTGAAGAGGTTGAAGCTTCTGGAGAGACTCTGGAGTCAACAGCAGTGGAGGTGGAAGTGCCTGCAGCTAACATTGTTGAGCAGGTTGAAAATCTTCCAACGGATGTGGAACCCAATACGATGCCTGAGGAAGACGAGGCTGAGATCCCATCTGCACAGGCACAATAGCGACAACAGAACAACTAAGGTAACTTCGTCCTTCCTGAAAATTTATTTTGAAATGTAAAAATACATTCAGCGTGATATTAATCTTTTTCTCAACCTACCTTTCTCCTCACATTTGAGTTTGCCACCACTTGGAAGCTGGAAAGGTTGCAGAGAAAATTTAGGAGGATTTTGCCAGGGCTCGAGGGCCTGAGCTATAGGGAGAGGTTGAGCAGACTAGGACTCCTATTCCTTGGAGTCCTTCTAGAGGTGTACAAAATCATGAGGGGAATAGATAGGGTAGATACATAGTCTTTTACCAAGAGATGGAGAATCAAGAGCCAGAGGACATAGGTGTAAGGTGAAATAGGAAAGATTTAATATATACCTGTGGGGTAACTTTTTCACACAAAGGGTGGTGCGTTTATGGAACGAGCTGCCAGAGGAGGTAGTTCAGGTACTATCATAGCATTTAAAAAACATGTAGACAGGTACATGGATAGGACAGAGAGGGATATGGACCAAACAAAGGTGAGACTAGTGCAGGTGGGACATGTTAGTCGGTGTGGACAAGTTGGGCTGAAGGGCGTGTTTCCACGCTGTGACTCTTTGACTCTATCATGCTTGCCCTCTTTTATCCCTTCCCTGCTGCTTTCTCTCCCTCTGTGGTCATACCCTTGCCCTTACACAATTTGCTTATTCCCATCTCTTAATGACAGCCAGAACATTTCTGATCACTTTATATCCCTCAATATCCCCAACCAACCCCACCTCCCTTTTCCAAAGATGCTTGTGTCGATCCCTTGTTCACCATTGTACCCCTGCCACTGAATCTTCTTCAAACTCATCCTCACCCTAGGTTTGATGATGCTCTCTATCTATCTTTCTCCAGCACTGGGCCTCACCCTTGATGCCTTATTATCTGAGGATGATTAACTACTTGGAGTCATAGAGTCAGCAGGCCCTTCAGCAAAGTTCATCCATGCCAATCAAGATGCCCCATCTAAGTTAGTCCCATTTGCCCATGTTTGGCCCATATCCCACTTAACATTTCCTCACTAAACTCTTGTCCAATGTCTTTTAAATGCTGTTATAGTACCTGCCTCAACTACCTCCTTTGGCTGCTCGTTCCATTTACCCACCATCCTCTGAGTGAAAAGCTCCGCCTTCGGTTTGTATTAAATTTTTCTCCTCTCAACCTAAACCTATGTCCTCTGGTTCTTGATTCCCCTACCTTGGATGAAAGACTTTGGGCATCCACCCTATATACCCCCTCATGACTTTATACATCTTCCTTCTGCGCTCCAAGGAATAAAGTCCTAACCTGTCCAACCTTTCCCTAAAGTACAGGCCGTCGAGTCCTGGCAACGAGTTTTGCCCCCAACTATCCCTTCCTCTCTCCACTATATGATCACCAACATCTTGTACAACTTTAAGATAGCATCCCAACTTCTGTACTCAAATGCCCTGGTGAAGGCCAGTGGCTATCTAATATAGATACAAGGAACTGCAGATGCTGATTTACAAATAAATGACACAAAGTGCTGGCGTAACTCAGCAAACTCAACTCTGTGGTGTTACTCAATCACTTAGTGTTTATCTGATAACATCATATATCTGCAAGGAATACCAATATATTACAGTGGAACAACATTCTAAAGTGGGATGGCAACTATCGGAGATGCTTGAACAACATTGGTTAATTCCTTTATCTCAGACTGAACATTTACCCTGCACTGGTCTATTTAATCACAATTTCAGCAACAAACAGATTAAAAATGTCAAAATGTCAGCATTAATTTGTTAGAAAGATAGCCGTCTAAAGTATACCAGGATGAAATATCTGATAGTACTTGGAAAATATGGTATTGGATTAAAATGGCACTTGATAATTAATGAAGATCTTGTTCCAAAGGGAAAAAAAGTGATTTCTAGAAATCGATTGTGAATCGCGGTATAGAATAATGAGAACATCGCAAACAAAATCAATGATAATAAAAGGTTTATTTGTTCCATCTCTGTTACAGATGAGCTGATTTTTCACATTCGTCAGCATGATTGTTTGGATCCCACAAATAGTGTTATAATATGGTGCAAAGATGATGTGCAGAAATCCTGCAATGTCTACGATGGAGGAATAGTTCTCATAGTAATTTATTTCTTACTTTACATTCTATGCTTTAGTGCAAATTTATTATTTCAACTAGGGGATAGGCATTATGCCATAAGATTAGGATTGTGCATCTATTATGTCTGTCATTATACTTATATGCTCTTCAGATTTCTAAATGTACATTAATATGATTGATAAATAACTAATTGCAAATATTTTTTTAAAGTTTCTGTAACTAGAGTGAATAATGTAATTATGTAATCCAGGAAAATATATGGAGCAAGATTCAAAGTGGGAGAGCACCAGAGGAGATCTTTGAACAGGAGTGCAGCAGTAGAGTTGCTGCCTTACAGCGCCGGAGACCAAGGTTCAATCCTGACGATGGGTGCTGTCTGCATGGAGTTTGTACGTTCTCCCTGTGACCACATAGGTTTTCTCCAGGTGCTCCAGTTTCCTTCCATATTCCAAAGATGTACAGGTTTGTTGCGTAATTGACTTCTGCAACAAAAAAATGTCCCTGGTGTGTAGGATAGAACTGGTGTATGGGGTGATCGCTGGTTGGTGCGGACTCAGTGGGCTGAAGGGCCTCTTTCCACGCTGTATCTCTAAATTAAAATAAACTAAACTGCATTAATTAAATCCTTTACCTGAGTTAATGTTTTGCTTAAGATGATGTTTACTGATATGTAGAAAAGGAATGAAAAAGCAATACTAATCTAGTTTTTCTAACATATCAATAACAATACAAATTCTTCCATCCTCAAGTAGTGGATTGCTACTTAAATTACACTCGCAGTGAAAGTGATGGTGAGATTGGTTTACAGTCAAAGAATAAATGTGGTAATTACAATTTCTATAGCTGCTTTGGTTTAACTTCTTGGAATTTTGGAGGGTCATTTCAAGGTACCTGTACCTCTAAAATCAATGTTTTTAGCTATTGTCCACTAAGAAGAGGGACCTGAATCGAGCAACATCACAAAACTAGAATCACAACTGGGCCATTCAGCCCCAGCCTCTTCTACAATTCCAGGAGAACACCAACTGCTCCATTACTTCATATTGCCATATTACTTTCATACCATCAATTAACAAATGTTAAATTAACAACTTTTGCCCAGAAGATTGTTTTCCAACTTCACTCATGAAAAGTCGGAGAGAGGTCCGAAGAAGGGTCTCGACCCGAAATGGCACCCATTCCTTCTATCCAGAGATGCTGCCCGGCCCGCTGAGTTACTCCGGCATTTTGTGCACATCTTCACTCATGAAAGGATTGACTCTAATTTTTCCGTATCCAACAGTGTTGGATCCTGGAGTGACAAGTGCAGTAACACACATGTTGTAAAAAAGATTGCTGTCAAGTTGACTTAACGATAAAACATTTTCAGCACCTCCATTGTAAAAATGATTCCAGGGACCCTATCTATCTCCCAGCAAAAATAATTCCTATTTCTCTTTCCTTTAAAATTTCATTCAATACCTTTAACCTTCAATCAACTAACTTATTTGCAGGTCAGTTCTGCTGGTCACATGGCGCTATACTCAACCTAACCTCAATCTAGAACCCAATCTGGAATCAAAGAACTGCAGATGCCTGTCTGCAGATGTTGCCTTTTCCGCTGAAATACTCCAGTATTTTGTGTCCTAGAACCTTAATAGTTCTTCCCAATCAGCTACAACATTAAACTCAATTGTTTTGTGTTAATTGATGCACAACTATTGTTACAGGGAGAAGGCAGGAGAATGGGGTGTGAGGGAAAAAATAGATCAGCCATGATCCAATGGCCAGAGCAGACTTGATGGGCTGAATGACCTAATTCTGCTCCTATGTCTTATGATCCTAAGAACTTAGAGTAAGATCCTAAGAGTAAAGCACTGTTAAGCTATTAACTAAATCTGGATCATTGCTCAATTTCAAAGCCAATACTTACTAGTTCTGGACATATTATTTCAGAAGACCATTACAAATTAACAGTGGCTTTCCTTCAACAGCAATGGCAAGGGTGAAGGTAATACCATTGCAGTTACTACACCGTGAAATTGACAGTAATTTATGAATTTTCCCTGCAAACACAGTTATCCACACAATCGAAGTTGCAGGCAGTGATTTGCCCTTCTCTAAAACTTTCACCACAATTAAGGGAAATCAGTTGAACTGATGAATATTTCAAGCAATTACTAAACACCCTGAAAATGTGAAGTTTAGTCATGAGGTCTGAATTTTAAGGGATTCCAAGCCATAATTTGTAGACGCTGTTGGTTTATAAAAATGTTGAATTAGAATTGTAAATCCTTCAAAAATGTTAAAAATATAATAAACCATGAAATAATAAACAAATTTTATTATAAAAAATGATCTCATTCTTTACGATGTTTGTGCATTGATATTAAAAAATCTGTTAAATATTTTAATTATCATCTATAAATTAAGCTTTTCCTCCCCAGCTTGGCAACCCGTGAGAATTCTTTAATGTGCTTGCTCCGCCAGTTTGATGACATCGTGACTGCTGGACGCCAGTGATCCGTTGAAACTGAAACCTCACGAGAACTGATGTTGGAAAAAAACGAGAACTGCGGGTCAGAGATTTAAATATCTTTCTGAACAAGTTATGAGTTTGGTGTTGAGCACCAGGATAATAATCAAGCCCATCATAACATAAAAGGCAGTAACATTTAAAATTAATCAAATCAACAATTATTTTTTATTTGCAATAATAGCTTAAAACACCTTAAAAGTATTAGAAATTAATTGAGAACATTAAGTGAATTGCTTATGTTTTCACTCAAGATCAGTGAACCCACTCAAACGAATGCATTTGTGGTTCTTATGCCAGCCATCTCTTACCTCTCATTAATATGCGAGGGCGCTGTTGCTGGACAATGGGAGAGTGAGAGGTCAGAAGCGCTAACACCTGGCTTCCAACTTGGTAATGATGCCACTGTTTCAACACCAGCCACATACTTGGAGACAAGCTGAACAGCAAACAGCAGAAAGCCAATTGTGCTCAATGGAACAACAGGCAGAGGCCCAGATCCAGAAATGCTGCCTGGCCCGTTGAGTTACTCCAGCATTTTGTGTCTATTGTAGGCGGAGGTACAATCGTGCCAACATACCCTGATGTATTTAGTCAATCATCTTGCAAACAAGGCTCAATAAAGGTTACCATGCTGTACCTTGCAACTTGTACGCGAGGAACAGTTTCTTATGGAGAGATTTTAAAACCTGACGTCTTCTCGGAAGTGAGATCAATATACAAGTATTCAGCTGTCACATCGGTTACCTTTTCAACAAAACTCAGTCAGGTTCATCAGGCTTGACTGCAGTCTGAAGAAGGGTCTCCAGAGATGCTGCCTATCCCACTGAGTTACTCCAGCTTTTTGTTTCTATCTCTAGAATTCCTTACTGGCTCTCGAATCCGCCAAAGATTCTTGATGGCATAGATATGCTCAAGACTGCCGGCTGTTTATCCCTGAAGCATACTGTTCTTTCCGAGGTGGTCTGAACACAATCTTCCACTGAAGCCCAGTGCTCAGTACATTGAGCATCAAACCATGCTCAATACATTGGCTGGGCCTATGGCAACATGGTACAGTGTTGGGGTCCCTCCCAGTGGGAGGGGTAGGCGCCAGGCGGAAGAGGGCTCTCCCCGAGCCAACTGCCGGGGCTACGTTCGCGATGGGTGGTACTAGAAAGGAACTACATGCTGTCCATGGGTGCCTTGGGGAATTTCTGTGACCACTTGCTCCAGGTTTGCCTGCGGAATTCCCAGAGTCAGAGCATCCTCCAAACCAATGACCATTCCAGCTGTGAGGAAATCCCAACTCTTTCCTAGAGAGAAATAAATCTCAAAATCAGGCAAACCTTCTGAAAATAATACTGTAAAAGTACATTAGGTTGCATCCTGACTACGGGCGCTGTCTGTCTGGAGTTTGTACTTTCTCCCTGTGACCACGTGGGTTTTCTCTGGGTGCTCCAGTTTCCTCTCACAGATGTGGAGGTTTGTAGGTTAATTTGTTTCTGTAAATTGTCCCTAGGGTGTAGGAGAGAACTAGTGTATGGGTGATTACTGGTTGGTGCAGACTCAGTGGGCCTAAGGACCTGTTTCCGCACTGTATCTCTAACAACTAAAACTATATTTCAACAAGTAACAAGGTGTTTTATGCATGACTATGTGTAGGAAATTATTCATGTTTCAAACTGGTTCAGACAAGTCTTTATGTCTCAAACTGGTTCTCACTATCCTTGCAATCTTTGAACTGCCTGCACCTTGCCAACGATTGTCTGGAGGCAGCCCACATTTACAGAGCACAGAGCACCAATTCCATGAAAGCTCATGGTATTTAACCCTTTCAAGCACAGTGTTATCCCAAGTTCACATTCTGCCAGAGAACCAGGCTCCCACTCCACTGTGCCAACACTGTGAACGGCTAAATTGTGATCATGTTACACTTTCCGCTGAGTGGTAAGCGTGCAACAAAAAGCTTTTCACTGTACCTTGGTACATGTAACAATGAACTAAAATTAACTCACTCAGTCTTGATTGATAGATTAATTGAAAGATGCAGCATGGAAACAGGCCCTTCAGCCCACCATGTCCATGTTGACCATCAATCATCCTTTTCACATCCACTGCCTATAAATTACGGGCAATTTTCAGAGGCCAATTAATCTACAAACCCTCATATCTTTGAGATGTGGGTTTCTTCCAGAGCACCCGGAAGAAACCCATGCGGTCACAGTGAGAATGTGCAACGTCTACACAAACAGAACCTGAGGTCAGGATCGAACCTGGGTCTCTAGCACTGTGAGACAGCAGCTCTACCAGCTATGCCACTGTGCCACTTAATTTCCAATCCTTCTTCAGGAGGCACACAAATTAATTTGCTACTGCCCCAAACAATTTGCACATATTTCAAGCACCAATTTCAGAGAAAGCAAGGTTTACCATATCAGTTTTAGTTTTAGAGATACAGAGGGGGGAGGGGGGGGGGGGGGGGGAAACAGGAACTTCAGCCCACCGAGTCTGCGCCCACACTGCCACCAACAATCAACCATACACCCGTTCTGTCTGACACACTAGGGACAATTTACAAAAGCCAATTAACCTACAAACCTGTACGTCTTTGGAATAATCCTGCAAGCAAAGTTGGGAAAAGGAAAAGTTGAAGAATTTCTGAAAACAGTCATTTGTTTGATAAGGCGGCATGGTGGCACAACTCTACTGCTGCGCCACCATGCCGCCTTATCAAACAAATGACTGTTTTCAGAAATTCTTCAACTTTTCCTTTTCCCAACTTTGCTTGCAGGTTTATTCTTGTTGGACAACAATTCTCCTTTGCCTTCAACTGTCCCAGTCGAAGTCTTGTGTTGTTCTGCACTTCCGGTTCAATTCCTCTGAGAGGTACAAGAGCAATAAACCATCCTTACTGTTTCATTAATTAAATATAGTTTAGTAAGTGAATGATTTTTAACGCATTGATGATTTAGAGAGCTTGTACGCTGTCGTGAGTCATACAAACCAATTTACTTCATTCAGGCTGTTGCCAAATAAATGAACATCTCCATGGAAAATATTTCTGTCCAGTTCTGTACCATTAGCCCATGCATTACAAATCAAACACATATCCAGCATCAAACACAGCATCCATTATAATATAGCAAGCAACGGCCGATACAAAGCACTTCCTGGCTTTCATATGATGTTATCAGCAGATCTGGAGAAGGTTTAGGGATCTTTACTCATTTCCCCTTGCCATTGCCTTGGCCAGGCTATCAAATGTACTTTACAAAATAATTATAGACAAATATTTCCAGAGGAAAGCATCATTTCACAATTCTTACTAATGCTTTCCTGACACTCGCCAGAACCTTACCTGATTGATATTTTGTAAATTTTACTGAGGTAATTTATTACAATTTTTCCTAAAGAAAAATAGTTTTACAAGAAATCCCATTTAGTGGTGCAGTTTTAATGCTTCTATGATGCATATCCAAATAGAGTCATAGTCATAGAGTGATACAGCGTGGAAACAGACCTTTGGTTCAACTTGCCCCCGCCGGCCAACATGTCCCAGCTACACTAGTCCCACCTGCCCACATTTAGCCCATATCCCTCGAAACCTGTCCTATCCTAAATGGAGCATCCCACTAATTGTTCCTCACCTTGGGAGTGACCTGACCATTCAATACAATGTTAAAAGTACAACACAAATATCTAATTTATTAACAGTTTATTTACTCATCTTGTGGACATTCTATTTTCCAGAACAATTCAATTTATTTGGCTTGGGATTATTCTATCATTAAATACAGGCCGCTCCTCTCTTTGTTTGTAAAATTAAGGTAATCTTTTCTTCCCTTCTCAAATGATACTTTAACATGTTTATTTTACATTGCAAACACAGATGCAATTGGAATTACTTTCGAGTTTACATCCATAATCCTCCCAATCTCAAGTAGGTGAAAGAAAAGACCATCAATTGTCTGAAGAAGGATCCCGACCCAAAATGTCGTCTGGCCATTCCCTCCGCAGATGCTGCCTAACCTGTTGAATTCCTCCAGATTTTTGTGTTCTGCCCATGAATTATCTCATTGGCTTTGATAACGTTCAAATCATGTCTGTTGATGATTGCTAATGCCTGCTTTAATTCTTAAATATACTAATGATTAGAAATTCATTCCCAGGCATAATGCTGAATGTCAAAAACAGCAATGGTAGTGTGTCACACAATGCCTCCAAACCTTAATTCCATTTAAATAGAATTTGGGAAATAGATGAGAACGCTTTGTCTTCACTGTGTACCAACTTGAGATTTTCTAAGTATGAACCGGTCGCTGCATCATCAGTATACATGCTGTCCAGAAGGTCCTTGCTTCTTGCCTCAAAACAAAGAGAAACAGAATCCACGGTGACACTATTTGGAAGTCCATTTTGTCAAATCACGATTTTCTTCTGTCACTATTGGTCAACAACCTATTGAAATATGCAAAAGAAAAGATAAAGCTCATAGTATAAACTTACATTCATCATTGCAAAAGTTGTTGTTTCGTGGCCAAGAAGCAGGAATAATCTGATGCAACAAACCTAAAGTACGCAGCTTGTAAAAAGGAGTTTATTTCTTCACATATCAGGAGAAGGCAACCATCGATGTCACATCCACTGCCTCCAACTTCTGGCATCCTTCATGTAAATATCAAAACTTTACCAAGCAAAAGAACAGGTTTTTTACCTTTGAGGTCTTTGTGATTTTTTAAACATGCAGAATTAAATTTAGTAGGTCAGTTAAGCATTAGCAATTCCCATTTAAATCCAGGCCAATATTTAATTAACTAATACATAGCAGGCAAAATAATCAAAGTAGCACGTGCTTACCAAAACCAAGTAGAAATCATTATCAAGATCACTAATAAATTTATCTATTCTGAAAAAAACCCATTTGGAGTATAATCTTACATCAAGATGTTTTTCACATTATTAACATGCCTCCTGAACACAATAGCAAAAGCATTCCTCTTCTATTTTCACAAACAACCCATTCTGCTACCAATCAAATCATCTAAATAACCTCAACTCGTTGATTATAAATAGCAATTATTAATGTAATCACCTCATGCTGAGAGACTTTCACACGATTTACACAATTGAAATTTCACAATTGCTTTCATGTAACTCTTGTATTTTTACAATTTAGTTGGTCAGTTAAGCATTGGCAGTTCCAATTTAAATCCAGGCCAATATTTAATTAACTAATACATACCAGGCAAAATAATCAAAATAGCACGTACTCACCAAAACCAAGTAACTTCCTTCATTCGAAAAGTCTGAAAAATACTGAACATAATTGAAAAAGATGAGGTTCCAATTAACAAAAGCTTCATTATCCATTGACGTTGAGGGAAAAAAACTGAGGCCCCAAAACAGTTCTGTAGGATTTTTTTAAAGGGGCAACACAATGAAATCTTGCAGACTTTAATAGAGGAAAACAAAATAGGAATATTCCCTTTATTCCATCATAGGAATTCAGTGTTTTTAAAAAACTATGTATATTTTTTAGTTTAGAGATACAGCATGGAAAAGGGCCCTTCGGCTCACCATGTCCGCGCCGACCAGCGATCCCCGCACACTAGCACCATCTTACACTATAAGGACAATTTACAGTTTTTAACAAAGCCAATTAACGTACAAACCTGCACGTCTTTGGAATGTGGGAGGAAATTGGAGCACCCAGAGAAAATCCACGTGGTCACCTGGAGAACATGCAAATTCTATACAGACAGCAGGATTAAACCTGGGTCTCTGGTGGTATAAGGCAGCAACTCTACCATTGCACCACTGTGCCGACCCAAATTGTGATTTTTGACTACTTTCTTCTTGTTAAATCCTTTCAGGTCTATGGAGAAAGTCATCTGCAATGGCAAGATCAGATTTGTTGGGCCTTATTTACAGAAACTAAATTTACATAAAATGAAAATATAGATGCCTGAAATTTCCTTGGGGCACAGAGAAACACCTCAATCGGTCGTTGCTTGGTGGGGAAGTGAATGTTTCTGTCCGTCAATCTGCTATAAGAGAGCTTCAAGAGAACCAGCGATCAAGAACATCAGGCACTACTAAACTGACCTTAATCAAGGAAAAGTTCTTCATTCATGGAGCACACTAAATAATTCACCCATGTCAGGGCTGTAGCTGAGGATTGTGTGGGAGAGAGGAAAAGGGGCTAGGCGTGATGTGAGGGAGGCACATGGATATGAAGGACGATCAGATTGAGGATCAATAGTGCGAAGGCCTGTATAGGTAGAGCGGTAGAGCTGCTGCCTTGCAGCGCCAGAGACCCGGGTTAAAACCTGACCTCGGGTTTCTCCGTATGGAGTTTGTACATTCTCCCTCCGGGTGCTCCAGTTTCCTCTCACACTCCAAAGACATGCAGATTTGCAGGTTCAGTAGAATTGTAAATTGGCCCCAGTGTGTAGGATAGTGCTAGTGTACTGGGTGATTGCTGGTCGGCTCGGACTTAGTGGGCTGAAGGGCCTGTTTCCATGCTGCATCTCTAAAGTTGAAAATCTTAAGAGATGGAGTGGGGTTAGGGGTCGGGCAGTGGTATTAGACAAGTATTCTGGGTTTGAGACCAATAGGTATTGGTACCGCAGTGGTGGGGGACCCCACTGTAGAGCCAGCAGGTAAGTAAAATGTTGTCAGTGTTGGCAGGGGACCTGCTCAGCGGGACCTCTTTAAATAGAGCCACTGCAGTTCAGGCAGTGGTAGAAAAATCTGTTTGGGTTGTGAGATTACAACAACAGATGTGCTTCGGATCAGTGACCTAATTTCACATGGCAACACTTGAGTCGAGAGCTGCACCAGGAATGACCTCATTACTTCAGTGCCCGATGGCATATCCGCACAAACACAGTTCGGGATGGGAAATGGCAGTCCGTATTTCTGGAGAGGCCTGGTTAGGCCAGGCACACTGTGTAATGAAGGTGAAATCTGGAAAATTTTGATTTTGTTGTAATGGCACTGAAAAAGATAGCGCTTCCCTACTGAATTTTTACGTCATGTTTTTAAATTAAATGGATAAAACATTAACAATGTTATCCGTAAACCAATTAAAACAAATGTTCAAATTGATCTAGTTTTACTTTGTGTGCACATTAGCTCCAATTCTTCACTGATGTTTTATTCTGTTATGGAATTCAAAGTTTTTTGAAGTTAACAGTTGTAAGATTTGAGAAGTTTTCCCTCATTCTGCAAGCAACACCAAACCAAAGAGCTGCAGTTTGGACATTTTAAACGGGAGACTGGGGCTGATAGCGGAGAAAGGCTGCGGTCAGTTATACCAAGGGATGTCACAATCTCAATATAGTCAATAGTCAATAGTCGTTTATTTGTCACATACACATAAATGTGTAGTGAAATGAAACATTACCCGCAGTTGAACAATAAGACCAATAAGATTAATCAATAAAAATGCAATAACATGCAATCACAACTAACACCAAACAAAAAGAAACATCCATCAGTGAGTCTCCTCCAGTCCCTCCTCACTGTGATGGAAGGCCAGAATGTCTTTTTCTCTTCCCTGCCGTCTTGTCCCGCGGTCAGGCTGTTGGAGTTGCCACGTCGGGGCGGTCGGGGCTCCCGATATTGAAGCCCCCACTGGGCGGTGAAAAATCCCGCGGCCTATTTCAGGCCGCGCCGGACGGTGAAAGGTCCGCGGCGGGCCGACCCAAGCCCCGCGATTCGGGGCGGGCGAACACGCTGCCTCTGCCGCTGCTGGAGCTCCCGATATCGGCCCCCACCCAGGGGCCTGCGGGCTTCCGACGTCCACGCGGCCCGCGCCGGAGCCTCCGGAGACGAGTCGCAGCCGTTCCCGCAGCATCCGCAGGCAGCCAGCGCCGCAGGTGGTGAGTCCGGGCCGTGGGCTCTGCGAACCAGAGCCCCAGGTGGTCCCAGGTGCATGGCCGGTGGTAGGCCGCAACGGGAACGGAGACACGACACAGAACAAAGGTCGCGTCTCCGTTCGGGAGAGAGAATGTTACAGTTCCCGTTCCCTCCCACCCCCCCCCCCAAAACATAATATACAACACTACATCATATTAAAACTACAATTCAGACAAAAACAACAAAAAACACAAAAGACAGACGGACTGCAGGCAAGCCGCAGCTGCGACGGCAGCGCTGGCTCCTCCAGCTGATGGCCGCAGGACCTCATGACCAGCCACAACAGCCCAGTCTCTAGGTTTCTGCAAAGCCACGGCCAGAACAATGGATGGGTATTGGCCATGCAGAAACCTGCGAAACCAGGTCGAAGTCCAGACACTGGGGCGCTGACATCAGCATACTCACAATGCCCCAAGCCGACCTACACAGTTAATCTCGTTAAGGGGGCACAATAGCCCATAGAACACTACCTGGTAGGTGATGGGAAACCAGTTAAACCCATCACCTCGCAACGAAATACCAATTAACACCATCTGGCCATCCCCGGTACCCCCGGACATAAGCGTAGATCAGAGAGAAAACTCATACATATCTTTTAAACAAAGAGATCCCAAGATCTGGCGGGAGATAGGACGGGTCAGAATAGTATAACTGGCCACGACTTTTGGGTTTTAAACTCAAGTCAAACGGATGCAGGAGGAAGAAAAGACAGGCAAGAAGAAGCGAAGTGCAAGAGAGAGGAACCGGCACGCAACTCGAGAAGAAATACAGCAAGAAAACCTGCAAGGAACACAAGAAACGGAAGGAAGAAATTCAGGGGACAAGCACGACCCTCACGGAAAGCAGCGGAGAAGCAGCACGAACAGCCAGTAACCCCAGTAATAGCCCCATGGTGAGCATGTACCCCAATCCTGCATATCCTGGACATAGTTTAGTGTAGAGGGGAGGGTGGTTTGAATAAACGTGGGTGTGTAAAGGAATATGTGTTGGTCAATTTTGCGATGTGTCGTACGTTCCCCATCTTACAGTTGTGTATATGTCTTGTAGAACTGTGCGTTTTATGATTCATAGTCAAAAGTATTCATGTAATTCGGTATGTGTCTTATAGATATGTCTTATAGAACTGTATAAGTATTCATGGACAATAGTCCCAAGCGCTCAATAAAAGCCTTTTCCATTTAAACCCTGGTCTTCAAATCTGGTCTGGTTGAATTTTTCTGCACTATAAACGCTCCTGCATCCAAGTCCAGTGTCTAGAACCGTAGGGGGTGAGTGGGTCGAACCACTCATGGGGAACCAGTGTGCGCGGCCTGGTCAAAGGATCAGAGCAAGGCACGGGGACCTTAGGTCGGGCGAAAGCTCGGCGCAGAAAACCCCTTACACAGTTACCATATTCCTTTCTCACAGCAAGCTTAATTTTTGAATGAATGAATGAATGAATAGGTTTATTGGCCAAGTATGTGCATATACAAGGAATGTGCCTTGGTGCTCCGCTCACAAATGACAACACAAACATACAGTTAACAATCAAGAATAAAGCATAAACACATCAAAACAATAAGGATACAACATTACGGTCTAAACATGTGGGTGAAAATAAACCACAGCAAAAAATAAACTACAGACTTTGGTTATTGAGTAGAACTACCACTCGTGGAAAAAAGCTATTTTTATGCTGTGTTGGGGTTTTGCTCTGGGGTTTTAACTTTTCTCTTTCTTTTAACCCTTTTGTTATAAATTTAGTTGTGTTTGATTGATGGGGATAGGGGTAAGGATGAATGTTTAGGGGATTGATATTCAGTCACTTTAACGAAAACTTTGTGTGTGTGAAGCAGCTACTCATTGTTCCCTGCTTCTAAAATCTGGTTCCACTGAGGTAGGTTTAGTCAGAATGACCAAGGACACATTTCTTTCCCAAGTTTCCAATCCTGTGTCCCTCATGGCTTTGTTTTACAATATCCAATCTTATGATAAAGTTTAATATTAGCTCTGCTGATAATACTGTTGCCAAGAAATTCATTTGGTCATATTTAACACCACAAATAGAACCAGCTACTTGTTCTTCTCTGATAATGACCATAAAAAAATTCCACAATCAGTATACAAAGCTGCTGCCAATGCTCATTTAGCACCACTGATCAAGACTGGACTGTTAGGCATTTGTTTTTCTATTCTTCCTACCAAAATAATTATGGTTGTATTCTCCTATATTGCCTTTATCTGGGCGAAATGGTCCAGATTTGGTTAAAGTAATGCCGCTGTAAGTAAGGCAGCTTATCACAATAACACTTTGAAACTGTGGGCAACTGCAGGATTTAGTTTAGTTTAGTTTAGAGATGCAGCATGGAAGCAGGCCCTACCACCCACCGAGTCTGCACCGATCACCTTAACACTATCCTACACACATTAGGGACAATGAACAATTATACCAAGCCAACTAACCTACAAACCTGTATGTCTTTGGATTGTGGAAGGAAACTGGAGAAAACCCATGCAGTCACAGGGAGGACATACAAACTCCGTACAGACAACATCCGTAGACAGCGCCTGGGTCTCTGGCGCAGTAAGGGAGCAACTCTACCGCTGTGCCATTGTACCACCCAAATTTAAGTGCGTTCAATGTTTAACGCCGAGGTCCTGAAGCTGCTAACAGTGATTTAGAAGCATAGAACTGCAGATGTTGATTAATACACAAAAGGACACAAAGTGCTGGCGTAACTCAGCAATAAAGAGCATATTGAGCATCATTTAGAAAGTCCTGTTCACTGTTTTCAAAGCAAATCGACTTTTTTTATTCACTGCAAATAAGCATCTCATGATTTTATCCACCTTTAGTTAATCTCCCCTCAGCCTCCAATTTTCCCATAAATTTAATCCTCCAGCCCTGACAGCAGGTTTGTAAATTATTTCTATACTCTTACTATTGTTATTGCTCTCTTTAATGCAGTGACCAGAACTGTATGGGAAGGAACTGCAGATGCTAATTTACACAGAAGATAGACACAAAATGCTGCAGTAACTCAGCGGGAGAGGCAGTATCTCTGGAGAGAAGGAATGGTGCACTTTCGGGTCGAGAGCTTTCTTCAGACTGAGGGTCAGGGGAGAGGGAGATGCCGAGATATGAAAGGGTAAGGTGTGAAAACACAGATCAAAGGAGACAATGCTCAATGAAAATGTGGGTGACGTTTCAGGTCGAGACCCTTCTTCAGACTGAGGGTCAGGGGAGAGGGAGATGCCGAGATATGAAAGGGTAAGGTGTGAAAACACAGATCATAGGAGACAATGCTCAAGGAAAATGTGGGTGATGTTTCGGGTCGAGACCTTTCTTCAGTCTGAAGAAGGGTCTCGACCCGAAATGTCACCCATTCCTTCTCTCCTGAGATGCTGCCTGACCCGCTGAGTTATTCCTGCATTCTGTGATACCTTCGATTTGTACCAGCATCTGCAGTTATTTTCCTAAGGAAAATGTGGAATGGTTCATTGTTGGCTGAGGGGAAGATGACAACGAGGCATACAATCAGTAAAATTTAATCAGGAGGATAGTGTAAACAGTTCTCGACCTTATATTGGACATCGTTGGTGCAACATGGCAGATCAAAGCTAGAGGGTGTGGGAGTGAGGTTAAAAAGTCTAAGTAGCAGGTGACTGAAGATCAAGGTAGCCGTTGCTTTGTGACTTGCTGCAATTTCTGCTTTTCACTTTGGAAACACCTCCCTTCAGTCTTCAAGGGTAATGCTGTAAACTGTTACTTTAATTCTCTTCCCCACTCCCCATCTGACATCTGTGTCTTTCACCTCTTACATTGCTCGGACAATACCCAACTTAAGCTTGAGGAACAATATCTGGTAGAGCAACTGCCCCCCAGTGCCAGAGACCAGGGTTCAATTCTGACCCCGGAGATTGTATGGAGTTTGCACATTCTCCCTGTGACCACATTAATTTCCTCCAGGTGTTACGGTTTCCTCCCACATCCAAAGGACATGCGGGTCTGTAGATTAATTGGCCTCTGTAAATTGCCCTGAGGGTGTAGGGAGCGGATGCGAAAGTGGAATAACATCAAACTAGTGCGTAGGAAAATAACTAGAGATGCTGGTTCAAATCGAGGGTATCACAAAATGCTGGAGTAACTCAGTGGGTCAGGCAGCATCTCAGGAGAGAAGGAATGGGTGATGTTTCGGGTGGAGACCCTTCTTCAGACTGATGTCAGGGAAGGGGGCGGGACAAAGATAGGATGTAATGGGAGACAGGAAGACAGTGAGAGAACTGGGAAGGGGGAGCTGTCCAAGCGAAATATGAGATGCTGTTCCTCCAATTTGTGGTGAGCCTCACTATGACAATGGAGGAGCCCATGACAGATTGGGAGGAGGAAAAACTAGTGTGAATGGGTGATTGATGGGCAGCATGCATTTGGGGGGCTGAAGGACTTGTTTCGATGCTGTATCTTTCAATTGAATTCAACCGAATACCTCATCTTCCTTCTGACTACGTGGAAGCCTTTGGGACTTAATATTGAATTTCATAATTTTAGATAGTCACTGTTTTTTTCACCATGTGATTGTACATTACTGCTTCAGTTTTATTTACACAAAATGCTGGAGTAACTCAGCAGGTCAGGCAGCACCTCTGGAGAAAAGGAATAGGTGATATTTCGGGTCGGAACCCTTCTTCAGACTCCAATGGTTCCCTTTATCCAATGTGAGCTTTGCAAACCGGCGGAAGTTATCAGATCCTTATATACAAACTAGACCAAGTGGACCCGTTGGGCCCAAACCTCTCCTGCATTGGTGCAGCACCCTCTCCTCCCCCCCCCCTCCCTTCTCCACCCCTCCCTCCCTCCTCACCCCCTCCCTCCTCCCCCCCAACCCCTCCCTCCTCCCCTCCCCCCACTCCATCCCCCTCAACCCCCCTTATGCTCCCTCCTCCCCCCTCCCCCCTCTCCCCCTAGGAGATAGATTTAAACTTTAAAATGTGAATAACTTAAAAAATATAACCAATTTCAACGAAACTTCTTCCATTAGCACTAATGGGATGACGGTGAGCAAGGTGGTCCTAAAATTGTCACGCTATCATGTACTGTTTTGGCTGTAGTTCAGGAACAAACAAACGAGTTTTAGTATACAGATATCAGTCTGCTATAGATGCCTGCATTTGGAGTTGGCGTGAATCCACGAAGGACGTTAATGTTGCTCACGTGCTGTGCTGGTATTTAAAGTGATTGAGATGTCCAAATGTTCTTTCCTTATGTTGGAGCTGTATGTTAAAAATAAGTACCTTGTATTAAAGCTATAAAGGGTTGTGGCAACTGTGCTCTCAAGATAATGCAGAGCTAAACAGAATTAAAATGCCCTAGGAATTAATTTGCTGTTCCGTGCAGATTTATTAGAAGGGAAGGACTATAGGGTTGCACTGTGCATGCTACCCAGAGCTGACAAAGCAGTTTTACAACATGAATATGCAGCTTTTCAATACAAGATTTTACTGCTTTAAACATCATGTTAAAAGAGTTAAATAACACAAATGGCTTTCACTCATTTGACCCAGTGCCGATCTGCAAAACTCTGATTTCAAAAATTCACGGCTGTCCAATATTTCTCACCAGCATTCAATTGTTTCCTGGGGGGGAGGGTGGGGTACTAGTATTTAATTATGGTGCCACATTTCAGCTTCACAGTGTTGAACATACTCTAGGAGGCAATGAATCCTGATCTGACAGTTGTAAGGTGCAGACTGGTTCTGGACTCCTGTAATGAGGACAGTCAGAACCTTCGTCCCAAGGTGGAAATGTCCAACAATAGATGGCATAACTATAAGCAGAGAGGAGGAAAGTTTATTGGAGATGTGTGGGCGTTTTTTTTACACAGAGAGTGTTTGGGGCCTGGAACACATTGCCAGGGGCGATAGGGGAGGCAGGTACAATAGTGACATTTCAGAGGCTTTTGGGTAGGCACAAGAAAGTGCAGGGAATAGAGGGATATGTCTCATGTACAGGCAGATGAGATCAGTTCAACTTGGCATCGTGTTTGTTGCAGATATTGTGGGCTGAAGGGCCTGTTCCTGTGTGGTATGTTCTATGTTCTAGGTTCTAAGGCGAGTTACAAAAGGAAACAGTGAGGAGTCTAAATTCAATGAGTTTTGGAAATGCAATGAAAAATGAACCTATATCTGTTCATTGCAATAGGGTTACACTCCAACCTTTACTGCCTGTTCATTTTCGACATTGTTGATTGGTGAGATACTTCACTGGGCTAGTGCAATGAGTGCCAGAGTAACCCACCTGCACCCAAGGAAATGGGAGGTGTCTTGTGTTTGGAACCGGCAATTAATAACTAAAGCGCTACACATTAGTAACTGGGCTTTGTGGTTTTCAGATATTGTACTAGAGGCCCGGGTCATACAGGTGGAATCTAGCATGTCCACAGAGGGCCGGAGACCATCAAACATCCACCAGATGTATCTCAAGAGCAAGTCACCTTTGAGGTCAACGCTAAGAGACAAGTTCTGAGTCCAAGGTGTAGTATTGCAATAAGCTCAATGATTGTGGGCCGAAGGGTCCATTCCTGTGCTGTACTGTTCAATGTTCTAGGTTCTAAGGCAAATTACAAAAAGAAACAATAAGGAACCATGGTGACGCAGCGGTAGAATTGCTGCCTTACAGCACCAGAGATCCAGGTTCAATCCTGACTACGGTGCATGTCTGTACGGAGTTTGTACGTTCTCCCCATGACCTGCTTGGATTTTCGCCGGGTGTTCCGGTTTCCTCCCGCACTCCAAAGTCGTACAGGTTGAAGGTTAATTGGCATGGTAAAATTGTAAATTGTCCCTAGCATGTAGGATAGTGTTAGTGTGCGGGGATCGCTGGTCAGCGATGTCGATGGGCCTGATTCCACAGTGTATGTCTAAAGTAAACTAAACTAAAATCTCTTGTGAAGGCTAATGAGCACATCAACAAATGATGTCACATGTCCTATCCATTATATCAGTAACCGTAGGCAATGCTGAGTTCACCACATCCTGATTTATGCATCTATCAACAAGCACCATCAATCAGCACATAATTAGTGTTCATCAGCTCCACTACACCACTTCACATTCGACACTCACTACAGCGCCACCCATCCAACCTCCTGCTCACACCAGCGCCACACCCATCCAACCTCCAGCTCACACCAGCTCCACACCCATCCAAACTCCCGCCCACACTACAATCTTCCGATTTATAACATACAGATGTCAGAAACATGCCCCTCTCACTTCTCTCCATCCCCACATCACCTGTTCCTTTTCCTCTTCAGATTCTCAGGAACTGAAACCTGATCAGCCAGTACAAGACGAGTACTAAAATATTAAAAAGGTGAAACCTCAATATCTCCTACTTAGGGCATTTTCAAAGTCAAGGAGCATGGTAGAATCCAGTAACAACTGAATACCCAGTCTTTCACAAAGAACTGAGCCTATTCTTCCCAAGGAATAGAGATGGCCTCCTTCCCTTGTATTTCTGTGGATTGATCCCAGTTGCAGCATTGGCAACATAAGAATACGGGAATTAGGAGATGGAGTTGGCCATTTCGACCAGTGATCCTGCTCCACTTTGCAATCTCTGGCCGATCTTCTCCATCAAATGCTATGTTCCTGCTTGATCCCCATATCCTGGTTTTCAGAAATCTATCAGTTTCTACTTTCCATGCAGAATGATTGAGCCTCCAAAGTCCTGTGAGTAGAGGATTTCAAAGACTGATCATCCTATGAGTGAAGACATTTCTCCTCATCTCAGTACTAATGGCCTGCTCTTTATTTTCTAAACAAGTCAGAGAATCCTTAGCCTGGAGAAATATTCTGCCTGCATCCACCATGTCCTTTGAGAATTGTATACATTTTTATGTATAAGGGAATAAAGACCTAGCCATCTTACTCTCTGCTGACATATCCCATCAGCTGAAGAGGAACAAGACTGATGGATCTTTGCTGCACTCCCCCTAATAAAGTTATCTTGTTTGTTTAGGTAAGGAGAGCACAATGCTCCAGGTTTTGTCTCATCTGGGCACCTCAACATACTTTGTGTGCATTCTTGAGACTCCAGCAAGGGTCTAGTGTTTGCTAACGACACGTCAGCCTTTCATTGTTAACTGGTTGTTGTTTACAAATAGGGAGGTTTTGTCATGGTTGTGCAGGGTGTTGAGGCCACACCTGCAATACTGTGCACAGCTTCAGGTCACTTACTTAAAAAAGGATCTGGTAGCTTTGGAAGTAGTCCAAAGGAGATTCACAAGACCAGATCCTGCGATGAGAGGCTGTCTTATTGAGACGTTACAGGTTCATATTGGTCGCGTCATAGGGTCATACAATATGGAAAAAAGGCCCTTCAGCCCAGCTTGCCCAAACCAAGCAAAATGCCCCATCTCCATTTTAGGTCATATCCCTCTAAACTTCCCTATCCATGCACGTGTCCAAATGCCTTTGAAATGTTGTTCTCGTCCCTGCCTCAACGATCTTGTTCTTGTTCCATATACCCACCTCCCTCTGTGTGAAGACTTGGAGGCCAGAAGAATTAGGAGTGACCTTATTCAAACATATACAAGTTCCTGCGTTGTTGACAGGATGGATGTTGGGATGATTCAACGTGTGGGAGAGTAACGAGCAAGGGGACATGGCTACAAAATAAGGCATTGATTATTTAAAACTGAGGTGCATAGAAATTTCTTTTCTCAGAGGGTGAATCTCTGGAATTCTCCGACCCTGATGTTGGTGGAGCCGGATTATATCTATGTTAAAGATGCAACAAGGGGCGGTACAGTGGTGCAGCGGTAGAGTTACTGCCTTACAGCGCCAGAAACCCTGGTTCAATCCTCACTACGGGAACCGTCTGTACGGAATTTGTCTGTTCTCCCCGTGACCTGCGTGGGTTTTCTCCGGGTGCTTCGGTTTCCTCCCAACACTCCAAAGACGTACAGGTTTGTAGGTTAATTGGCTTTGGTAAAATTGTAAATTATCCCTGGGTGAAGGATAGCGCTGGTGATCGCTGTCGGCATGGACTCAGTAGGTGATCGCTATCGGCATAGACTCAGTAGGTGATCGCTATCGGCATGGACTCAGTAGGCCGAAGGGAACTGTTTCCGCCCTGCATCGCGAAAGTAAAGAGATAAATATTTGAAAGATTGAGGAATTGAGAGCTATGGTGAATTGGCATAGAGGAGGTGTTGAGACCAGCATAGCTCAGCTATGATCATGTTGAAGGATGGTGCAGGCATGAGGGGCCTGGTGGACTACTCCTGCTCCTATTTTCCAGTGTTCAGAACAGATTTACCAAAATGATTCCAGGGATGAGGATCTTCAGTTACGCTAATAGATTGAAAAAGCTGGCGTTGTCCTGGAAAAGCTTGTGAGGAGATCTAATGGTGGTATTTAAAATCATTCATTCCAGTAGATTGTCAGAAGGGTGAAAACGTACGGGTCAGAGAATGTAGGTTGCAAAAAAAACCCACAAACAACCTAAGGGTACATGTTCTACACAGTGAAGAGTTTGGATCTGAAGCCACTATCAGGGAATGAGTGGAGGTAGATTCAATGGTCGCATTCAAAAGGGAACTAAATAAATGTCTGAAAGGAAAGAATTTGCAGTGCTATGACAAGAAGGCAGGGGCGTGAGACAAGCTGGATTGCTTTTAAAGAGAGATAACATGACCACAATGGACCATGACTGGAATAACTGTCCTGTGATTCTATGATACCTCCACTGTTCACCAGCAGCAGCCACTAGATAGCTGATTGCTGCAATGGAAGACGATCTGCATACTCAGTTTGCTGCCATTATCATTGTGCATGACAGTATGTAAAGGAACTGGCAGCCCAGCGATCTGTTCCCTAAAAGATAATGAGTGTCTGAGACACTCCCCTGAGGAGGTGGCCGTGGCAACAGACCTGCCAGATTCTCACTCTCCGGCACCATTTCTTCTCCCATCCCCCGTCAGTCTGGCAGTGACCCCACTGTTGTCCGGCAGCCAGCAAGACTGGATTACT